>NC_083580.1:34565120-34865120 GCF_027579695.1 Neoarius graeffei
GTGTTTACATAAACACAGAATGGTGCAAGAACTCTGCTAGTTTCTGGTTAGTGCAACTCACTTTATCACACTAGAATTGTGTGCTGCCTTTTTTTTTTTTAAACTTTTACTATTGCCCTGTTTAATAAGTACTGTCTTACTATGAGCACATGCACTTTATGTAGTCCTGTGTAGGTCTGTGTACTCTTTTAGTTCTGTGTAGTCTCATAGTCCTGTGTTTTATGCAGCACCATGGTCCTGGAGGATTGTTGTTTCATGATGTTTGTTTGTTCACTGCTTGCAAAGGGTTTTATTCAAGATTCAAAGATTCTTTGTCAATTCACTATACTGTATATCCAGGACATATAGGGCAATCGAAATGCCGTTATAGCCACATAGACCTAAAAACATAAGTTTGCTAGCACAGTGGGGTGATTTGGATTGATCCGTTATTTAAAATGCTATGCTAGATAACGTTACAAGCTCGTCACGCTTGTCATTGATAAACATCAGTGACAAAGAGAAAATTACTTGCAGTTGTCACAGTGACAAATATACAGTATTTGTCATTATCATGTCATCTTTTCTAGAAATCCCTCTGTTTGCCAAAATCCAACTGCAGTGAAGATGGTAGGAAGCTGGAGTGTAAACAATGAGCATGTGCTTGTGACTAATAAAAATTGATTACACATAATGACCAAATGAGTGCCAAGCTTGTGAACAATTGCAACACATCTTAATTAGCCTGGTGTGGTGGTGTAATTATCTCTGTGTGAACTAAACAATGGCACGGTCAAAGATGACGAAGGTTTTTGGGCGGGCTTCTTTGAGCACTGAAGATGATTTAAGGGCTGAAACAGGCACGGCGGAGGCTCACTCAGAGCCCCTCCTGTACCCTAGTACATTGGACAGTTTCAGTAATACAGGAGTTGGTTTAAAAAAAAAACAACCTGAAAGTGCTGTCAGCCAGCAAGCGACTGAAGGGCTCTGTTTCGGGTGGCATGGCATGTTGAGTTCCTGTGGTGAATGCTGTGGCATTGTTAGGCCCCATCACTGAGGGCTATAGCCCTGGGTATTTTTACCCTCAAAAAAAGTAAGAGATTAATAGAAAACAACTGACTTGGATGTCATCTGGGATTTTGAATGTTGTAATATCATAATCTAGTTTAGAATTGGTGTCTTTGTGGTCCTAAAGGAGAGATATGTGAGTGAGAAATATATTTTATGAAACTGATGATAAATTTTACTAATGATATTTCAGTCAAATGAGACATGCCTCAGTTTCCTGAGACTTTATGGGTGTTGATAACACCCATAAAGACAGACAGAGACTGAAGTGAATGACATAAATTTAAAAAGAGCAGTGCAGAAATTGCTAATAAAGATGTCATGACCTTTGAATGCGTGTGAGTGATATCTTGTCAAGTTACATATAGCCTCCCTAACCAATTGATGCCAATCTCCCTGAAAAATACAAGCCCCTGGAAAAGCCCCTGGGCTAGCAAATGAAAAATGCGGTGTAATTCTGTGTTCTGTTTGTAAATTGATGAGAAAATCAAATTGCTTCACTGTTGGTTGTTCCAAGAGCCTTCTCAACACTGTTTCTGTGAAGTTTCTCAGTCATCCAGGTCATTGTAAACCACAGGTGCTAGAGAAGGCAACTGGACTTGTTTGAAATTCTTGAAGACGTTTCACCTCTCATCCAAAAGGCTTCAGTTCTGTCTGATTAGTAGGGAGTTCCAGGTATTTAACCTCTGGTGGACCAAAAGGAGAGTTGTTGAGGTCACATGGGTCATTGACACTTTGTCATCCTGTAGGTGTTGGTGTCACTGGAGGCCAGGTGTGAATGGTATTAGCAGCCTAGAGGGTCATTCGGGTGATCTGTGGGTCGTTGGCGCTCTCTGCCATCATGCGAGTCATTGAAGTCAGCTGAGTCTTGATTGTGAATGTATATTCAGGTTTCTGGGAAGTGAGCCAAGGACTGCATTGTAGGTGGCTGATGCGTGGTGTCTCAGACCACCTCCTCTGTTTAGTGATGGTCGTTTCAGGTTGACGAAGATTGCTTCTTTTACTCCTCTTTCAAACCACCGGTCTTCTCTGGCTAGAATGCGTACATTGCAGTGTGGGGGGGTTATTTTAAGAATTTTGACTTTTCCATGTTTTACCCCCCCTAGAAATATGGAGATGGTCAATCTATGTGGGAAAATGTCAAATTTTATTAAATTGAACCTTGCTAACCCCCATACCCTCTGAAAGTTTCCATTCTTACAATATGACAAAATACATTACAGTGCTGTTTGATATTAGAATGCTGCTTTTTTTTAAATGTGTTTTAAAGTTATCGATGAATGCGAACCTCTTCAGGTATGCCACTAGGTATGACTACAACATTTTCAGTGCAGATGATCATTATTTTAAGGTAATAAGCTTAGTGGTAAGTAACCTTACATTCAAGTAAATTAAACATATGGTAATTCTGCTCTTTTTCAGCAAGTTTGAAAGTTATTGATGAATGTCACACTCTTCAGTAATACCTCAAATATGAACTATTTTTAAGCACAGAGGATCATTACTTAAGGTTACTAATTTAGTTTTAAGAACCAGTATGCACAAATGATTCATATCTGCATTATATCTCCCAATGTATTAAATAGTCATTATTTGTATTCTTGCAGGTAAATAATGGCTTCTGTTGCAATATGGTCAAAAGCTAAGAAGATACTAGGTGTAGTAGAGTACATAGAGCAGGCTGAGTTCCCTTCTGGGATGCTTCCAATATTTGGAGGAGTTATTAACTTCAGAGGGTATGTACAGGGGGGATAGCATTTTTCAGTTGGCCAAATATTGGTATTTCCATACTTGGATAGATCATGTCCATATTTTGGAGGGGGTAGAAAAAATTTTTTGGTCTAACAACCCCCTAATTGCAGTCTTGACACTGTGTTCAACTGTAAATCAAGTTTTCTTTTGAAGTAAAGGGAGTTGTAATACCGCTTTTGAATAATTCTGTATTAAAATGACCTTAAGTAAGCTCAAACTAAAGTGGTTTACTTTAGCTTGATGGTGCACAGGGTGTGTGTGTGTGTGTGTGTGTGTGTGTGTGTGTGTGTGTGTGTGTGTGTGTGTGTGTGTATAACACACACACACACACGTATACATTTATACACACAACCCTGATTCCAAAAAAGTTGGGACAAAGTACAAATTGTAAATAAAAACGGAATGCAATGATGTGGAAGTTTCAAAATTCCATATTTTATTCAGAATAGAACATAGATGACATATCAAATGTTTAAACTGAGAAAATGTATCATTTAAAGAGAAAAATTAGGTGATTTTAAATTTCATGACAACAACACATCTCAAAGTTGGGACAAGGCCATGTTTACCACTGTGAGACATCCCCTTTTCTCTTTACAACAGTCTGTAAACGTCTGGGGACTGAGGAGACAAGTTGCTCAAGTTTAGGGATAGGAATGTTAACCCATTCTTGTCTAATGTAGGATTCTAGTTGCTCAACTGTCTTAGGTCTTTTTTGTCGTAGCTTCCATTTTATGATGCGCCAAATGTTTTCTATGGGTGAAAGATCTGGACTGCAGGCTGGCCAGTTCAGTACCCGGACCCTTCTTCTACGCAGCCATGATGCTGTAAGTGATGCAGTATGTGGTTTGGCATTGTCATGTTGGAAAATGCAAGGTCTTCCCTGAAAGAGACGTCATCTGGATGGGAGCATGTATTGCTCTAGAACCTGGATATACCTTTCAGCATTGATGGTGTCTTTCCAGATGTGTAAGCTGCCCATGCCACACGCACTAATGCAACCCCATACCATCAGAGATGCAGGCTTCTGAACTGAGCGCTGATAACAACTTGGGTCGTTCTTCTCCTCTTTAGTCCGAATGACACGGCGTTCCTGATTTCCATAAAGAACTTCAAATTTTGATTCGTCTGACCACAGAACAGTTTTCTACTTTGCCACAGTCCATTTTAAATGAGCCTTGGCCCAGAGAAGATGTCTGCGCTTCTGGATCATGTTTAAATACGGCTTCTTCTTTGAACTATAGTGTTTTAGCTGGCAACGGCAGATGGCACGGTGAATTGTGTTCACAGATAATGTTCTCTGGAAATATTCCTGAGCCCATTTTGTGATTTCCAATACAGAAGCATGCCTGTATGTGATGCAGTGCTGTCTAAGGGCCCAAAGATCACGGGCACCCAGTATGGTTTTCCGGCTGTGACCCTTACGCACAGAGATTCTTCCAGATTCTCTGAATCTTTTGATGATGATATGCACTGTAGATGATGATATGTTCAAACTCTTTGCAATTTTACACTGTTGAACTCCTTTCTGATATTGCTCCACTATTTGTCGGCGCAGAATTAGGGGGATTGGTGATCCTCTTCCCATCTTTATTTCTGAGAGCCGCTGCCACTCCAAGATGCTCTTTTTATACCCAGTCATGTTAATGACCAATTGCCAATTGACCTAATGAGTTGCAATTTGGTCCTCCAGCTGTTCCTTTTTTGTACCTTTAACTTTTCCAGCCTCTTATTGCCCCTGTCCCAACTTTTTTGAGATGTGTTGCTGTCATGAAATTTCAAATGAGCCAATATTTGGCATGAAATTTCAAAATGTCTCACTTTCGACATTTGATATGTTGTCTATGTTCTATTGTGAATACAATATCAGTTTTTGAGAAATTTAAATTATTGCATTCCGTTTTTATTTACAATTTGTACTTTGTCCCAACTTTTTTGGGATCGGGGTTTTGTTTGTGTGTGTGTGTCCGTCCGTCCATCCGTCCGTCCGTCCGTCCGTCCGTCCATCCATCCATCCATCCATCATTTTTAGGCCCATATTATTATTATTATCAGAAGTGGTAGGTAGACCTAGGCTATTGTTGTAACTGGAAGTAGCATCAGACTTCTAATGTGAGCTTGCAGGCATTATTATTATTATTATTATTACTATTATTATGAGTAGTGGTAGGCCTATTATCATTACTAGGCTATAGCTATATAATTGAGGTTACATGTTTTGTTGTTGTTGTTATTATTATTATTATTATCAGTAGGCCTATTATCATTACTAGGCTACTGTTATAACTGGGAATTGACACTAGACCTCTGATATGAATTTATGCTTTATTATTGTTATTATTAATAGGCCTAATAATAGGCATATCATCTGCATGTTTTACAGAAGCTTGCAGGTAGGTGATGTTAATGTGAGACCTGAGCCTGCTTTGCCTTGCAAAGATCCTCAGTTCTTGGTGCAATGTCTGATAAGCATAGCCTCAAATTATCCTCGATTTGTGCACGATTGCGGTATTTTGTTTTGAGTGCAGTCGTTTTTGAGAATCCTGCCTCACACAAATATGTGGACGCGAAAGGGAGGAGAATCTTCAAGGCGATGTCACAGAGTTGAGGGTATTCCTGCATCAATGCTGCCCAGAATGACAAAAGAGGGCAGGAGCTAAAAAGTTCCTTCAGCCTACTGTCACTCTTCAGCTCAATAAGCTGTTCCTGCATATCAGTTGACAGCTCGTTTGCTGTGCACACAAATGGATCTTGAACCCACGCAAAAGAGCGATAATCCTCTATCGTAAAGTATGTCGCAAATTCTTTTCTCATTGCAGACAGGTGCTCAGACGCTGATTGAAATAGAGAGGAGAAATCGTGTGACGTGCCTGCATCAGTGATAAAGTCTGCAAGGCTGGGGAACATGTCGCAGTTCCCTCAACTGATGTGGCCATGCCAGAGGTCAATTTTTTGTGTGAAGGCGTCCACTCTGTCTGCGAGGAGCAAAATATGAGTTTTGCGGCCTTGCAGAGACAGGTTGAGGCCATTCAAATGGTCAAATATGTTGACCAAATAGGACAGAGATGCAAGCCACATAGTGTCATCCAAATGCTTTGCCAGATCTGATTTGATTTCTGTCAAAAAACACTTCACCTCTTCTCGCAGCTCATACAACCTCTGCAACACCCGCCTCCTGGAGAGCCAGCAAACTTCAGTGTGCAGAAGCAGCTGTTTGTGCCCTGACCCCATCTCCTGGCAGAAGACCCCAAACAAGCGAGAGTTTAGCAGCCGTGATTTGATTAGATTTGTCATTTTCATGGATTGGTTTAGCACGGAGTCAAAGAGAACCGGCATTTTTTTAGCAGCTAATGCTTCGCAATGGACCATACAATGTGTCCATTTCACAAGTGGAGCTACTTGCTGAACACGAGCAACTAGGCCATGCTCGTGGCCCGTCATTGCCCATGCACCATCCGTGCATAGGCCGACGCATCAATCCCAAGCCAAACTGTTTTCATGGATAAAAATATCAAGGACATTTGAAGATGGCTTCTCCTGTAGTGTGCAACTGAAGAGGCCAGCAAAACAGGACCTCCTCCTCAATCGCCTTGTCACGCGGATACCTGACATGGGCAGGCACAGCTCCTTGCCTAGCAATATCAGTGGATTCGTCCAGCTGCAGCGCGTAGTAAAGATTCTGTTTTATGAACTCTGAGTTGCTCTCTGATGTCATTAGACATGTCTGAAATCCTCCTAGCGACTGTGTCATTGGACAGTGGTACTGCACCGAGTTTGGCTGCTGCACTATCTCCTATCATTATTCTGCACATGTCTTGTGCGGCCGGCAAAATGAGAGTCTTGGCAATTGTATGCGGTTTACCCAGTTTAGCTATTCTTTTGGCCACTACATACGATGCCTCCAAACACTGTTTAGACACAGTGCTGTGCACTGAAATGGCTGCCTGTTGCTGATGGAGGCCATCAAGCTTTCTTTTAAAATATTCTGCCGGTTTATCTTTAGTAGCAGCATGTTTTGTTTCGAGGTGCCTTTTAAGTTTGCAGGGCTTCATGCTGTCGTTTGCTAGCACCTCGGCACACACGACACACTGAGGTCTCAGATCAGCCGTGACTGTAAATCCAAACTGCAGGTATGCTTCATCATGCCTTTGAAGCTTTTTTGCAGCTGGTGGTGCGTTGGTTGCCTTGTTGGTCCTCACTAGAAATCTCTCCATTTTTGTTAATTATAATTTGGATGTGTGGCTATGTTAAGAGACAAGTATCGGGGACTAATCAGATGGGACTTATGCACATTCTTTAATGCAAGTGCTTTAACAATTTTGCAGGCAATGCCAATTTTATTTGAAGACTTAAGATTGTTGTCCTGAGTGAGTGAGTGTGTGATTGTCTTAGTCGCGTGTGTCGTATGTGTTGCAACACAGTGAAAAAGGCAGAGGCTTACCCTATTAGCTAAGTGCATGCTTCGCAGTTAAAAAATAGCTAGGGCTGAGATTGGGATAGTCTTTAAAAATACTTTTTGTGGTATTAGTCTTTAAAAAGACTGTTTGGGTTTGAAGTAAAGGCCTAAAGTAGATCGATATCAACACTGAAAACAGATAGACTAGCACGAGCTGGCACAAGCGAACTTTGCAAGAGACTAGACTAGAGTGAAATGAAGCTCAACGCGTGTGTAGACGCTTATATACTAGCAGTTACATGACATCGCGTCACAGGCTCAAAATACTACCCCCTGTATTGGTAAATTTGAAATGAAACTGTGTGGTTGATTTGTTTCTGTGTTTATAGTAGTCCAACCACTTGCATTTTCGACATGGGAATTTTTGTGATTTTTTTTTTTCTTTAAATGATTTTTCCTGATTCCCCCCCCCCCATCCTAGCCTACTCGCCCCCAACCCTGGGAGAGTGTCCGTGCCCCCCCCCCCCCCCCCCCCGGGGGGATGGGCCCCACTGGTTGAGAACCATGGATCTAGTGAACTTCAATTGATTTGTGAATATACATCCATTCCTGAGTTTCAGACCTGGAGCATATTCTGAGGGGAAAAAAATGGGACATGGAAATTTAGGGTTTGTAATGAAGTAAAACAATTAAAATAATGACAAATAATGATGTGATTTCAAACAGGTGATGTCAACAAGTGATTTGTAATCATGATTTGGTACAAAGTCAGTATCCTATGCTTTGAGGAGCAAAAATGGGCCAAGGATCTCCATTTTGTCAAATGCATGAGAAAATTACCAAAATGTTTTAAATAAAATGTTCCTCAAAGAAAGATAGGAAGGAATGTGGATACATCATCCTCATTAAATGATTCAAGGAATCTGGAGGAATTTCAGTGTGTAAAGGGCAAGGGTACAAGCCTAAGCTGAACACCTGTGATCTGTAATTCCTCGGCACTGCATCAAGAGCAATCATTCATCTCCAGCTGATATAACTACATGGGCTCATAATTACTTTGGCAAACCTCTGTCAAACACTACACTATGGAGTTACATCCACAAACAGGAGTTAAAAATTGAGTGTGTAAAAAGGAAGCCTTATGTTTACTGTGTAGAAGCACTGCTGACTTCTCTGGGCTCTGAGGCATCTGGGATGGACCATCACACAGTAGAAACATGTATTGTGGTCAGACAAATCACCATTCCAGGACTTTTGTGGACATCGTGCTCCAGACCAAAGACAAAAAGGACCAAGACCATTACCAGCAACAAGTCCAAAAGCCAGGGTTTGTCATGCCTGTTAAGGCCTGTTTGCAGGAAGAATGGGACAAAATGACACCTAGAACACCTTCACCATTTGGTGTCTTCAATCCCTAAATATCTTGCAACATTACCAAGTGGCAAATGCTTTACCATTCCAACTCCCTTTTTTTTTTTAAATGTGTTGCAAGAATGAAAATTGTAATTTATTCGAAAATTGAAACTTATTTTGAAAAAGCAATAACATTCATGAGGTAAAACATCAAATAATTTGCTGCCATGTTGTTTTGAATGCAATACAGGTCAAAGATTATTTACAAATCCTTGTTTTTAGTTTTAATTTCAAAATCACACTGCCCCAACTTTTTCTGATTTGGGGTTGTAAAAATAATGCAATGATATTTGCAAATCAGGGAAACCATACGTTTCATTGAAAATAGTACAACCCAAATTCTTAAAGTTGGGATGTTGTGTCAACTGTCAAAACCAGAATGCAATAATTTGTAAATCATGGAAACTATATTTCACTGAAAATGGTACAAAGACAACATATCAAATGTTGAAACTGAGATGTTTTTTTGAAAAATATATGCTCATTTTGAATGTAATGTCAGCAACACATTTCAAAAAAGTTGGGACAAGGGCATGTTTATCACTGTGTTGCATCACCTCTACTTTTAACAGCACTCTGTAGTCGTTTGGGAACTGAGGAGCTGTAGTTTTGAAAGCGAACTGTCCCATTCTTGCCCAATATAGGATTCAGATGCTCCTTTGTCTTATTTTTCCATTTCATAATGCACCAAATGTTTCCAACAGGTGACAGTTCTGGACTGTAGGCAAGCCAGCTCAGGACCTGGACTCTTAGGCTACATCCACACGACAACGGCAACGAGATTTTTTTATTTTTTATTTTTTAAATATCGCGTCCACATGGGCAACGGATCAGTAAAATATTAGGTTCATATGGCAACGCAACGCTTGCTGAAAACGATGCAATACACATGCCACACCTCTACGTGCGCTGTAAGACGGTCCCATCGGAGACACCAGAACAATAGAAGTAGACGCATGCGCATAAACCCCTTCTTCTGTAGCATCAGCCACAAAGTTTTGATTATTAATCAGTAGCATAAAACGAAAGACGCAGAAAGAGGAATGAATGGGGGTAGATGGAAGCCGGTACGCCAACATTCTGATATCCTCCAGAATTCTTTAATGGTCCGGAATAAATTGAATGCTACACGTTGATGGATTACTTTGTTCTTCTACGCCCTTTTTGAGGAATGTATTGTCGGACTTAAACCAACATCTGAAGAGGTGAGATCGCGCCTTTTCTTTTTTTTCTTATTTTTGCTGGCGGGATTGTATTTGTTTTTGGAAAGCACACGGGCGGTGCGCGGTTTGGTTATACTCAGTACTTCCACAGTGTTTGGACTAAAGACTCTGCCCTAAGGGCTATTCTCTCACACTCTCTCTGCACCATTACACAATAAATATTCACAGTGAAAATATTTTGTAAGCGCGTTTCATGAACCAAGTTATAGGATTTGTTGACAACTCGCATCGAGTTCGTTACACTTCTACCCAGCGTGAAGCACTGACAGTCATGTGGTTGTGACATCATCGTAAACAAATCCGTTCTACTCATCCAGACGACTTCGCAATGGGGCCGTTGCCAGATTTTTCCACTCTGGAACCCGTTCTCAAAAGATTTCGTTTTGGGGCACCCAAAACGCCGGTGCCATGTGGACGCCAGGCCGAAACGATAAGCAATTTTATCAGATTCACCTGAATCCGTTGCCGTGTGGACAGGGCCTTACTACAGAGCCATGCAGTTTTAATATGTGCAGAAAGTGGTTTGGCATTGTTTTGCTGAAATAAGCAGGGTCTTCCCTGAAAAATATTTTTTTGGGGGGGCGGGGAAGCGGAGTTCAGTAGTGAGACAGCTGAAGGAAAAATACTGTTCCTGAACCTGGTTGTTTTGGTCCGAAGGCTCCTGTAGTGCCTTCCAGAGGGCAGGAGAGTGATCAGTTTGTGTGCTGGGTGGCAGGAGTCTTTGTTGATGTTTATGGCTTTCCTGAGACATTGCTTCCTGTAGATGTCCTCAATAGCAGGAAGTGAGGCTCCCACGACACGCTGGGCGATTTTTCACCACCTTCTGCAGTGCCTTCCGGTCCGAAACAGAGCAGTTCCCATACCAGACTGTAATAAAGTTGGTTAGAATGCTCTCGATGGTACAGTGGTAGTTCACCAGGATGTCCGAAGAGAGATGTTTTTTCTTCAGAGTCCTCAAGAAAGAGATGCTGGTGAGCTTTCTTGAGTAGGTTGGAGCAGTTGGTTGTCCAGGTGAGGTCCTGCGAGATGTGGATTCCCAGGAATTTGAAGCTGGTCACACACTCCACTGCTGCACCATTGATATGTGTGTGTGTGTGTGTGTGTGTGTGTCAGCATTCCTCCTGAAGTCCACGATGAGCTCTGGCTATACTTGTAGGCTTGTACATCTGATCTGAAGGCCCCCCGTGGGGACCCGGGGTAGAATAGGTCCCTAGCACCCCCTTGCTGATCATAAGAGGCGACAAATGGGGCGACTTGTTTGCTGTAAGTTGCTACCCGTGTCAGTGGAAGACGATTGCCTGGTACTTGAGGAATGTGGCTGGCTGCGGCTCCCACAAGTCCAACACAGTGCTTTGGCTCCTACTTCACTTAGACGGGAGGTTGGAAGGGCCCGATCCAATCAATCGGCTTGTCCAAGTCTTTTATTTTTCCTTAAAGACTTTGGCTGAGGGTCAATCGAGTGATATGAACATTTTTGTTTAAATTGCTCAAGTATACCATCCCTGTATCCTTGATGCATATCTGGAGGAGAACCGCAGCTCTGTGCATCCCCTAGTTGGGCTCCGAGGTGGGTGAGGAGCAGAGATGATGAATTTTTATCCACAAATATGGCTACTAATCAACCCAATAAGAGAAGATTCATGGATCAAGACTTGGATGACGTCTCTGAAATGGCATTGATATACCCCCCTAAAATAAATAACTGGCCCAAATTTATAGTTCTGTAATCTGCAACACCAGACATACCCCTCGCTAAATTGTCCCCTTTTGCGATTCAGAAAGGAATCTCAGGAATAGTGGGGACTATTAAAGATGTTAAGAAACTGCAATCTGGTCAGATTTTAGTTGAATGTTCAAGAAAGTCTCATGCAGACAATTTATTACACTGTAATAGTTTAGCAGGAGTACCTATGCGGACCTTCCCTCACCCCCATCTGAATAGCTGCAAAGGAGTAATCCGCACTAGAGACCTCCATGATATAGAAAAAGCTGACATAGCTACTGAATTGAAAGAGCAAGGCGTGACTCATGTAAGAAGAATTACCTTGAAAAGGGATGATAAAATCATAAAAACTGGTACCTACATCTTGACCTTCAATCTACATGACCATCCTGAAAGAATCCTAATCGGATACTTAAGTGTGCAGGTGGATAAATACATCCCTAACCCTTTGAGATGCTTCAATTGCCAAAAATTTGGCCATGGCTCTGCTAGTTGCAAAAATAAATCAGTTTGCTGTACCTGTGGAGAAGATGGGCACGAACTAATCTGTACAAGACCACAAAAATGCTGCAACTGCCAAGGGAACCATCCAGCCTCATCAAAGGACTGCCCTGTATGGATTAAAGAGAAAGAAATTCAAAGGATTAGGGTCACTAAGAAAATAAGCTATCCACAGGCAAGGAAACAGGTGGAAGGATTTTCCTTGTATGAGTTCCAGCAATCTTTTGCTTCTATTGCGAAACCCCCTATGAAGTCAACTGATTGTCAAACAGACTTTACCTGGCTGAACAAAGATAAGCTGCAATTGTTTAGTGGAAACAAAACATCTTCAACTTCCAATAAAAACAAAAACATGAATTCCCAGTCTTCTGCCAGTCAAACATCTGTCATGATTGAACCTTCCCAACCATCAAAAGAGAAAAAGAAATCGACAAAGACTACTTCTCAGTCTAAATCAATTCAAGAACATAGGATTGGAAACTATAAGGATGTGGAAATGAAGGAACCCTCAACTCCTCGTAGCCGAAGCTCCTCCCCCAAAAGTAGGAACAAGGGCCCTGTTCCTGTTCTACCCACATGACAATAGCTAACCATATTATTCAATGGAACTGTCGTGGTTTTAAAGCAAACTTCTTTGAACTGCAGTGATTAGCTGCTCTTTTCAATCCTCTAGTCTTCTGTCTTCAAGAAACTCACCTATCGCCAAATAATATTATGTCCTTAAAAAAATTATACAATGTTTAATGCCTATGGCCCAAATGTTCATTGTCCTTCAGGTGGGACAGCTGTCCTGGTATGGAACGACATAATTCACAGCCACCTTGTAATTACTACTCATCTGCAAGTGGTGGCAGTCCGTATAACACTTCATAAAGTAGTTACTTTGTGCTCCATCTATATTCCTCCTGATGTCACTAACTTTGCACGACCTGGATGACTTAACTGACCAACTGCCTACCCCATACCTCCTCTTTGGGGACTTTAATGCACATAACCCTGCATGGGGTGGGAATCATTCAAACGCTAAAGGCAAGACTCTGGAAGATTTTATCTCTAAAAATGACTTATGCCTGTGGAATGATAAATCTTCTACCTATTTACATCCAGGCCATGGTACTTACTCAGCAATTGATTTATGTGATCCTGACATCTTGCTTGACTTCTCTTGGCAACCTTTGGATGACCTTTGTGGGAGCAATCATTTCCCCTTGATCATGATATCTACTGAAGCGGATATACAGTTAAGACCTCCTAGATGGCAACTTAAAAAAGCTAACTGGAATGTCTTCCAACACCTTTGTGACGCCCAACTCGGTCACTTACCCCAAAATATTGAAAATCCTGTTGAGTATTTCACTGAAACATTGATAGCATTTGCGGAGGAAACTGTCCCCAAGACCTCAGGAAAGCCCCACTGTAAGTCCAACCCATGGTTTAATGACAACTGCAAAAAGGCCATTGACTCCTGGAAGAAAGCAGAGAGAATTTTTAACAAACATCCAACAACAGAAAATCTCACCAGATTGAAAATCTGCCGAGCTCAAGCACGTAGGACTATCAATGAGTCTAAAGCACAAAGCTGGAGACAATATGTTTCCAGTCTTGCATCCGATGCATCCTCTAAAAAGGTGTGGAGTTTTATTAAAAAGATGAAGGCAAAAGGTGGAACCTCACAAGTTCAGCACTTGAAATGTCAAGAAGGTCTTCTGACAACAAAGCAGGACATTGTTGATAAACTTGCTGAAACGTTTGAAAAGAACTCCTCTGTGGAAAATTGTCAACCTGAATTTCAAGCTCTGCGCAGGAAAGAGGAGGGAAAGGACTTGAATTTCCTGTCAGATAATTCAGAACCGTACAATCAGCCTTTCTCAATGGATGAACTTCTCTGCTCCATAAGAAACTCCCATGATACTGCAGTGGGCCCTGATGCAATTCACTATCAGTTCTTAAAAAACCTGCCATCCAGTGCATTAGTCCATCTCTTGACAATATTTAATGCGATCTGGGAATCAGGAAATGTTCCACCATCTTGGCAGGAAGCATTTATTATCCCCATTCCCAAACCAGGCAAAGATCACACTGACCCCACAAACTACGGTCCAATAGCCTTAACTAGTTGTTTATGTAAAACCATGGAAAGTATGGTGAATAATAGACTAGTTTGGATGCTTGAAACAGCAGGACATCTGACTGAATATCAATGTGGCTTCAGGAAGGGGAAGAGTACAGGGGACCACCTTATTCGACTGGAGTCCTTTATACGTGATGGATTCATCAGGAAAAAACATGTGGTAGCAGTTTTTTTTTACCTTGAAAAAGCCTACGATACAATGTGGAAATATGGTATTCTAAAGGATCTGTACTGCATGGGATTCAGAGGCCATCTGCCCATTTTTATCTCAAACTTTTTGTCCAACAGACGTTTCCAGGTCCAACTGGGTGCTACTTTTTCAACTCCACATTTTCAAGAGCTAGGAGTCCCTCAAGGCAGCATTCTCTCTGTCACTCTATTCAGTGTCAAAATCAATAGTATTGTACAAGCAATCAGCCCACATTTGTTTTGCAGCCTTTATGTCGATGACCTCTGTATCTGCTACAGAGGAAAATATATGAATACAATTGAGAAACAACTCCAATTATGCATAAACAAGATCAGTACTTGGTCGATTCAAAATGGCTTCAAGTTTTCTAAATCTAAAACTGTCTGTACTCATTTTTGTCAACTTAGATCATTACATCATGATCCTGTGCTCTACATGGATGGTGCACCAATCCAAGTGGTGAAAGAAGTTAAATTTCTTGGACTTACCTTTGATAAATTATCCTTCATTCCACACATGAAATGTCTCAAGAAGAGATGTTTTAAAACTTTGGATATTTTAAAAGTTCTATCAAAGACAAAGTGGGGAGCAGAGTGGACTGTGCTGCTGCGTCTTTACAGAGCACTAGTGAGGTCCCGTTTGGACTATGGGAGCATTGTCTACGGATCAGCAAGGAAATCATACATCCAGACACTGGACACTGTGCATCATCAAGGCTTAAGACTGGTCTTGGGAGCCTTCAGAACCTCACCAGTTCAGAGCCTGTATGTGGAGGCAAGAGAACCCCCCCCCCCCCCTTCAGTTAAGGCGCTTAAAACTTGCTCTACAGTATGCAATCAAACTCAAAGCAAACAAAAATAATCCTGCTTACTGTGCTGTCTTTCACCCCCAGTTTTTGCAGTTTTATGAAGCTAAACCTAGGTTTATCAGACCTTTTGGAATACGCATACAACCCTTCCTGGAGGACTTGAACATTGATCTGGACACTGCAATCTTCACATGTCTGTTCCACCCCCCCTTGGACCTTGAGACAACCTGTAATTGTGACCCCTCACCGAATCCAGGGACACATGTCAGCCGAAACGAATCCAAGATAATCGCAAAAGAAGCATTTTTTTTTTTTAAATTTGTGATTTTTTTTTTCCATCATGTGCAAATTGAGATCTTGAAGAATGCAATCAGTATTTCAGATAATAGATTGTTTTGTTGGAAAAGCATACATTTTTTGTTGCAAATTGTCTCGTTTTTGTCAGGACTGTAGCCTGCTGGGGGGTGTGGGTAAATTACCATATGGGCCATTCACATGAAGATTTAAGTCATTTGTTTTTTGTTTTTTTTCCGCGAATCAGCTGTATGATCCGAGTTGAGCGCATGGCTACTTAACCTGCATACAGGCGTGTGATTTCACTATGGAATGAGTTACTAAACAGAGCGCAGAGGAGCAAACACCGCGAAGCAAACAGACACTCGGTATTTACATCGGAGATCACCATTTCTAGCAAAAAAAAAACGCAACCTCGTTTTCCAGATTGAATGGAATACTTGAATGATCGGATTATACACGGACCGTTCTAGGACTACATTATTCCATCGGAGGCATTGGTGTGTGCAAGGCGACGTTTCTCTTTCTGATGGGGTAAGTTTATTAATCTAAGGCTGTGTGGTTATTTTTGCATGTAACGGAGAGTGTTGTGGTTTGGTTAAGCCTAGGTCACAACCGGACGCACGATTTTTTGGCCGTGTGATTTTTGGCGTTTCCCAAATCGCTGCGTTTTTTTTTGTTCACGGAGAAAGACACGCGTTGACATATGTTTGTCTTGCAACCTGAAAAAAACGTAAGCGCCCGTAGAGTTTGTTTGACATGACAAAGAACCTCTGCGGCCGGTCTGCGGCTTGAAAATCAGCACGTCACACGCGCGCTCTCGTGCGTTTCATGCGCGCTTTCCGTGTGTTTCTTGCGTTTTTTGCATGTAGACCGGCCGTAGGAGCACGTACGGCCGGTTGTGACCGAGGCTTTTCATGAAACTAGCGTTGTGTTAGTTGTTATCATCGTGCTATCTTTCTTACGGTGTGAGTAATTTTTCAACCACAAAACATTAAAGTATACTTTAAGACTTATTTTTGTACTTCATAATTGTGTTGGGCATACTTTGCATGGAAGGAGAATTGACGTGGTGATCTTTGTTTACATGAAAGTAGCATCGTGCTAGCTCGTAGGGGGTAGAGCTTTCCTTAAAGTGCTGGTGACACGTTTTTGACATCTTTGGTGATGTTTTATAACATAAAAAGTAATTCCCGATGATCCATATATTAATTCACGAAGGCGCCTATTTTACAAGTTATGATAAAAAACGCGGCTATTTGGGCAAATTTGACAGGGCTGCAGCACCCAGGAGACGGAGGAGGAGGAGGAGCTATATGACGTCAGCGAAAGAACCTTCCTCCTAACTTACCAGTTTATTGTTGATGTGACAGGTGTTCAGTTTGTCATTATTAGTATTATTATTATACATTTTATATATATATATATATATATATATATATAAAATTAGTTATTATGCCTTCGCGTTGTGTTGCCGGCTTTTGCTCCAAAATCTACAAGGATGGGGTAAGTTTATTCAAGTTTCCCAGAGATCCCGAGCTGCATGCGAAGTGGGTGAAGCAAGTCAGGCGCACTCGTGACAAGTGGGAGCCCTCACCAACATCCGTCCTGTGCTCTGAACACTTCGATTTGGATTGTTTTGACACCCTTCCCAGCTTAAAAGAATCTCTTGGGTGTTCAGTTCATCACAAACGTGTGTTACTACCATCAGCAGTGCCTACACAGTGTTGCCAGATTGGGATTTTTCCCGCCCAGTTGAGCGGTTTCAAGTGCATTTTGGTGGGTTTTGAACATATTTTGGGCTGGAAAACGTCAGCAGTATCTGTTGCCAGATACTGCTGAAGTTTTCCAGCCCAAAATATGTTCAAAACCCACCAAAATGCACTTGAAACCGCTTAACTGGGCGGGAAAAATCCCAATCTGGCAACACTGCCAGTATTCCGGAGGGGGTCGACTAGTAGCTATGCCGGATCCAAAGACAGTCCTCCTGTCAGAACATGTGTTGTGAAAGGACATAAGATAAAGGTACATAGAGCTATAGATTCTACATGATAATCATAAATGTAATCATAAAGTCGGCGTGATATCAGTCATGTATTTGCTTGTGAAAGCTTGCGGCTTTCATGTAACTGCTGCCTAGCAACGAGAGGCAAAGGGTAAAGAGGGTAGGCTATCATAGATTCTATTCGGAAGAGATCAACACAATTCTAGACTCCCAGAAGAGGAAGAGCTAGCACTAGAGAGTTCACCGGCGTTTTCATGCGCCATTTCCATTGAGTAGAACCAGAGTAGAACCATAGGATGTCTATGAGTAGAACAGCCAGTGAACCGCAGCGTGTTCTCCCGCTGACGTCACAACATGGCCGCGAGCCACGGACCCAGTTTTCTTGCGCTGTGCAATTAAAAGTTGGATATTCGTGTAACAACAGCTTCTTTTCACGTAATTATAACAGAAATCTAACATGTTTGCCATGTTGTATAGTTTATTTAAGAAATTGCATAGAGTCATGTTCGTGTCATCAGCCCTTTAATGTCATGCAGATGAGCACCATTATGTGCCCGCCCTGCACCCAGAGTAGCTGAGATGGAAAACTTGGAGGGCGATTTTCTCCCTTTTCTGTTTTAAGAGGTATGCACTTTCAAAAAGCCACACATTCTTCAAATATTGTCAGATCTCCACATGGAAGGCATCATTGGAAAGCTTAGAAACTGTACTTTCTGAATCTGTCAGTAACTCAAAATGCCCCCGGGCGGACATGTGTCCCTGGATTCCGTTATCTGACACATATTTCTCTTTTGGTCAGCTCGGCCAGTTGTGTGTCATTGCCTTGGTAATGCGTTTCCTAATTTGGTGGGGGGGCAGAGCTTCTGAAGGAGCACTGATCAGAGATGTGTATTTGTTTGGCTGTTTAGTTCGAATGTCTGCAATATTTCTCAAAAATCGAAACCTCTAAGCAGTGTGTGCTAGGACTACATTTGAGGAGGACTAATTTACGAAGAAAATCTATATTAATTTCATTGTAATACATGTACAATTCTTTAAATTGCTAATTTAATCATAATTGTATTGTTTGTCACTAATATTTTTCTTTGAACAGTACTTTGGCTGTTTCTCCAGGAGTCACATGCAATTGTGAATGCAATGGCCTGCTAGCAACATCAGGCAAAAGTGAAAAACCTTTTGTTACTTGTCAGAAAGGAGTGTGTGCTGGAGATTTGATGAGGTTCTGTGACGATACATGCCGTTTTCATTTATTTACAGGCCTTACTGAGTCTGTCATTGCTGCTGCATGCTCACGAGTGGGACAGAGAGTTCTGCACTTAGACAGGTAAGTCAGCACTTTCACACTAGATACATGTAACTGGTTCCAAAAACCAAGCCAGGGCCTGTGTGAAACTGAATCAGTGGATACCTCCTTGTGTACATGAGCGTGCTGTCCAAATCTTCCAACAAGACATGGTATGAAATAAATTTTATAAACATTTTTGTATCCTACTTGTGTTCCTCGGTATGTGTAAATGTATGCATAAGAAGATGAATGTAAATCTTGACTGACTTCAAATCATATCATTTGAGAATGAATTGCTGCATGTTAATATACAGTTTATGCTGTCAAGTTTTAAATTGTTTATATTAAATGTGTACACAGTTAATAAACCCATTGTTTCATATTAATGGTATTAAAGAAATGTTAATTATTAAAAATAATAAAGGCAACAAGCCAACCCAAATTCATTTTAAGACAAATAGTTATTGTCATCATGCATTTTTCCATATAAATTTAAGAAGTTTGAAAACTTCATACATTTATGTGGAAGCAGTGTTGTTTTTTGGCAGCCATTTTTTATTTAGTTTTAGTCTTAGTCTTTTGGATGAAATGCTTATTAGTTGTAGTCACATTTTAGTCAATTCCATCCTTGATAGTTTTGGTCTAGTTTTAGTTGACGAAAACTAAAAGGGTTTTAGTCCAGTTTTAGTCATTCATTTTAATTGAAAAAATTATTACTTTAAAACATTAAATTAGGCCAATACAGAGAAGAAATTGGAATCGAGGTTGACAGGTTGTGGATAACATGCACTCTACATAAACGCTGTCGAGTGTGCACGCTCTCTACATAAACGCTGTCGAGTGTGCACGCTCTCTACATAAACGCCGTCGAGTGTGCACGCTCTCTACATAAACGCCGTCGAGTGTGCACGCTCTCTACATAAACGCCGTCGAGTGTGCACGCTCTCTACATAAACGCCGTCGAGTGTGCACGCTCTCTACATAAACGCCGTCGAGTGTGCACGCTCTCTACATAAACGCCGTCGAGTGTGCACGCTCTCTACATAAACGCCGTCGAGTGTGCACGCTCTCTACATAAACGCCGTCGAGTGTGCACATCCCAAGTCTCCTGGAAGTTCCGGGAGTCTCCCGCATATTGATAGTGGCTCCCTGATGCTGGCAAATTGGATAATATCTCCCGGAATCTAGAGCAAGCGAGCAAGAGCGTGCACGCGAAACATTAATGTCTGCATCGCGCAAATGATGGAGTGCGCGAGAGAGACTGCGTGTGTGCCTGTTCATGTAGCGCATGCTAGACAAAGAGCATCCTGATTGGTTTACAGACATCCAAACTCATTTCAGGGAGGTGTTGTGACCCCCCCCCCCCCCACCCACCCCGGCTGATTGGGGGGGGGGGGGGGGAGTCATGTGTCACGACACCTCCCTGAAATGAGTTTCTGCAGGTTGGGATGTCTGCTAGAGCACAAACATGTCATGATGAGAACACAACTAGAAGATGACCATGCTGTCCGTTAATGTAAATATGATGGCTAAACGTGCTGCTAACATTCGAGTAGCCAGGTGTGCTGCTGCTCATTTAGACATATTAAGGTACAGCAACAGGTCTGAAAAGCTACATTTCCCCCCATATGTTTCACAGTAACTCAAATATGGGTCAATGTATGACAAAGCATTCAGTTGCTGTCCCACCAGTAATCCCTGCAGGACAAGTTTTACTCATGACATGTTAACTGAATTTAAGTTAGCTTAACCAAGCCAACTTTAGCATGAAGCTAGCGGTCCCATTCATTTTCGCCAGGTCACGGTGTTTTGGAAAACTTCATAGGAAATTCATCACAGACCAATTGTTGAGTGACATTAACCAAAACTAACAAACGTATACACGATCTGTTAACAGGACTTTTTGTAACGTTAACTTACCGTCGCAGAAATAGCAGCATGGTGAGCCTTTAGATGCCTCTTGAGTTTAGTCGTATTCTTGCCACGTAATTTATAGCCACAGCGTGTACCTCTGTCTCCCACTACAAGGCATTCCGTTTTATTTTCTGCTGGATTATGTGTAAAGTATGTCCATAAATCATCGCATCTTTTCCGCCCACCAAGCCCTTGTGCTGGCGTTGCCGCCGCCATGGTCCATGAACTGTGTGGCTGCCCCGGTGTGCAGTGTGCCCGGACATGACTGGTGGTGGGCGTGACCAAACAAGGATAGGATGCAGGTGCATTGCTGATATTTTCAGCATTTGGCAGACAGATTGCACACACCGTTGGAGGAAACTCCATGCATTTTGATAGTCCTATAGCCAACCCACTAATATTTTCGTTAGTCTCGTCTCGTCAACGAAAACAACAGATATGTCTTGTCATATTTTCGTGATCAAACAGTTATGCTTAGCTCGTCACTCTCGTTTTAGTCATGAAAAAAGGTGCGTTAAGGAAATCATTTCGTCATCGTTAACGAAAACAACACTGCGTGGAAGACATGTTTTTATTGATTTTAATGACTCCCACATACAAACAAACTTTAGATATAACTGTTAACTTCAACAAAAACTTCTGAGTCACATCAGTCAATCTGTCCAGTTCATCAGCTGAAGATTCACTATCCTCAATTGCAAGTAAATGAGATCTTGTATCTTCAGAATTTAATGATGTTCAATGACTATTTTATTGTTTTAGATTATTTTTTCTCTCTCTCCCAATGGTGGTCCTGATAAATTATTTCCTGTTCTAATTAGTTAGACTTCTTACCTAGTCATTAAAGGAGATATGCAGAACCTTTATTTTTAAATACATTTCTGAGTGGATTGTATCTCCATCCTTGACTCCTGTATGCTGCATAAATGGGAATAAAAAATAGATATATTTTTGAGAGTTAAAATTGACTGCAAAGTTGGCATTCGAGCTGCCCTGCTGAGCCAGCCAGCCCTGTGTGGCAGGAACCGGTTTTAAGGCCAAGGCCTTTGACAGCTATAGACGAAAGTCATATAAATAAAAAATTTATGATAAAAGTAAGAAATACTGTTACCGACTTGCTCAACTAAGACTGATTTGACTTCACTCAGTACGTTTACATGCACATCCAAATCGAGCTGCTGTCGGTAATCGAGCAAAGGGTCTCAGCAGGGGTGCCAGAGAAATCCAATCCTACATGCACACAAGGAAATCGAGCTATTGTGTGAGGTACATTGTGCACCCGAGCCACAGGTGGCGCTACACGCCCCATCGTGTTGGTACACTTCCGGTTGTCGTCATGAAGAAGAGCTATTCAAGAGTGTAAACAAAGTTATCAGTTCCGTGTTCTCCATTGCGCGTTTTTCTCCCGTCCATGTATTTTAATATATTCAACTCCTTAAGCTGAATGAGCATGAACTCTGTCTCCTCATTGCTCCAGAAGTGCACGTTTCTGCTCGCCATTTTCTCTTCTTCGTTTGTTCCTCCTGACCTCTTCTGCTGCTCGCTACTACTGTTGTCATGCCGACCGAGGGAGGCTGTCGTGTTTCCCGCTTGTGGTCTTGTCACTCGTCACTTCTGGAAGGAGCAGTGCTGAAGTAAGTAGCTCGACTACGTAGCTCGATAGGGTATACATGCACTAAGTAGTTCGGCAAAAATCGCATAATCTAGGTCGTGTAGCTTGATTACAAGAAATAAAGTTCGGTTCAATTTCAGCCTAGCTAAGGTGTATCCATGGCATTTAGAACTTCGATTTCAGTCGAGCAATGGCAGAAATTCGATTTTCTCTATGTGCATGTAAACGCACTGACTGACTGTGGGTTGACTCTCATTAAAACAGGATAGGCATTATACAGACTCTCCAGGATTTCGCGATGTTACAATTTGCAACTTCAACGCAAATTCAACCAATCCCCGCGAATTCAGGGTGGTGTTGCAATTATATCCAATCACCGCAACTTTCCTGCAAATTTGACCAATCCTTGGCGTCGTCTTGAGGTGACGTCGACAAACTACCTTCCGCCTTACTTCCCGTGTTGCCAGATTGGGCGGTTTTAAGTGCATTTTGGTGGGTTTTGAACATATTTTGGGAAGGAAAACATCAGCAGTATCTGGCAACACTGCTTACTTCCGTGTATACGTTCAAGAGAAGCAGCATGTGCGAGTCAGTGTTTATATAGGCTTAAATTCTGTTACTGAAAGTGTGTCATGTTTACAGTGAAGGACTGTGTGCACTTTACATTATTTTTTTTTTTTACTTAATACAAGAAATTAATGGATGCCAACATTTTTGCCAAAATGGTATTTTATTTTCCATTGTTTAGGCAGCTTCAGCATCATACTGTGAGATTCTGTTCAAATTGTTTTTTTCTTCTATGAAGCCTGAGCCATTTATTTTATTAGTTTATAATTATTGTTTAATTTAGTCTTCAGGAGAGACTGCCTGCACACAGTACTAGTATTAATAGTTTTTTTTTTTCTTACATGAAAGCTGAGGCATTTATATTATATTTTAAGGTAACTTCATGTTGTGCTGTGAGGTTCTTTAACTTTTGAACCAACAGGTGCATTTGGATAAGTAAAGCCTATTTTTCTGCATTTTTGTAGTCCTGGTAATCTTTTATATTGGTAAAGTTGTTTATAGGACCATTTCTCAGTGTCTTTGTTTTTTTAATCAATAGTTTTTCAGTAATAACTTAATATTTAACATATCGCTCAATTTTAATCACAAAAAGAGAAAATCGCAACAACTTCTCACAACTTTCACTTCCTCCCGCAATGTAATCGCAACAATAACCTAAAAAACACTGCAACTTTCATCGCAATTTTTTGGAATCGCCCCCCGCAACATCAGACATTTTAGCCCGCAGCAATCACAAAAAAGGCCTGCGAAATCCTGGGGGGACTGATTATAAATTATGCAACATACATGTACATGCATGCATTTTCAGTGATAAAACGTAAAAGGCTAATTAAATAATCAGATTAACTGAGACAATCGCATTCTGAAGCAAATTAAATAATCTTATACCAGTAACTTGAATACACAATACAAGTTACATGTATTAATCTAAATGCAGGTAAACAAGAAGTGTTGTTTTGTATCCAAATGAGAGCCTCATTTTACCCGTCCGTTTTCTCGCTTCTTGAAGGCTGACTGTTTTGAAACCATCTGATTTTCAGTTGTTCATTTGGTTCCCCATTCATTTGCTTCTTCCACGTAAGGGCGAGATATTGCTGCTGAGGCAACCATATCCAGTGGAGAAATCAGACGGCTGGTCCACTCATTCTCCATTGTCTCCATACTGAGTACTCTGCCATTATTTCTCGGCTCAGGCAATTACTAAAACCAAGGACGGGACGTCACCGGTTTCAGCAACAATCGCGGGGAGGTCACTGCCCGAGCGATAATGTGCCGTTCCGTCCTGGGTTTTAGCAACAACCCTCAGCTCACACCCCGAGAGAACTGGTGCAACTGAACTTACTTTCCTTTAATTGTTGGTACTGCACCCTCTTTCATTATGGGCTTATAGCCAATGCTCCTCAACAGATCAAAGGTCTCGTACGAGTCTTCAGTAAAATGTGCAGAGCAGAGGAGAGACCACTTCATAGGCGTCCAATGTGCCCGTGAACAACTTGCAAAACGCATCCAAATCTTTGCAGTTTGAACATTCTTGGGCCATGAATGCAACGTAAATCCACCTTCTGTCGTGTTGCTGCACCCACCAGCAACACATCTTCGTGGCATGGTGATAAATTAGCTCAAAATGGAAGCTTGAAGTTGCAGTCA
Organism: Neoarius graeffei; assembly: GCF_027579695.1. Classification (NCBI taxonomy): domain Eukaryota; kingdom Metazoa; phylum Chordata; class Actinopteri; order Siluriformes; family Ariidae; genus Neoarius; species Neoarius graeffei. Next base: position 34,589,629 of record NC_083580.1, read on the forward strand.
GCTCTGTGTTTTACTATAGTGAAAATAGTGATGAGACCGATAGCCTTCCTGCGGTGACGTCACAGGTATCAAGGTCATTCACTCAGACCGCTACCTATATTAATCATTTTAATTGTAAAAATTACTATATTAGATTTATTGTTAATGCTTAAAACTATTCCTATGCCATTTCTTGAGGTTTCAAGTATTTATAAACAAAAAGTGAGGCCATGGTTCTGCGTATATGCTTTAAGAAGTCTGGGACTTGGCCCATCCCTGTGTCAATGGATCTCCAATTTTTTTAATGGGCAGACCACAAGCAGTGTGGGTGGGCAAACATGTCTCACCCTCAGCATTGGAGCCCCCAAGGTTCTGTCTTGAGATCCCTGCTGTGTCATGATACACTTATGACTATGTGGCCACTTCCAACTCTACTCCCATTGTCAAGCTTGCTGACAACACTGTTGTGATGGGCCTGATCTCTGATAATGATGAGAAGGACTATTTAGAGGAGATTAAAAGCTTGGAGTACTGGTGCCAGGAGAACAAACTGCCCAGCACTGGACCACCAACCAGATTGGCTTCACTTCCCGATGAGCTCAATACTTCTATGCTCGCTTTGATTAGGGAAATAAGGAGGTCATCATCAAGGTAGCACTATTCTGAGCAGGGTGAATGTACAGAAAGCAGCTGGTTCTGATTTGAATACCTGAAACATATGCTTAGAGCTTGTGCAAAGAAGCTGGCCAGGGTCTTTATGGACATTTTCAACATGTCCCTGGCTCAAGCAGTTGTCCCCACCACCTTCAAGACTGCCTCCATTGTGCTAGTGCTAAAACACCCAATGTCACAGCCCTCCATGACTTCTGTCCTGTTGCACTCACCCCATCATTGCCAAGTGCTTTGAGAGACTGGTTCTGTCACAGTTGAAATTCTGTTTACCTGCCACAATGGATCCACGTCAGTTTGCGTACCGCTGCAACAGGTCAACAAAGGATGCCATCTCCACAGCACACCACTCTGCTATGACCCACCGGGAATACCGCAACTCATACGTCAGACTGCGGTTCATTGAACTTAGTGTAGCATTTAACACTGTGATCCCCTCCAAGCTGATCTCCAAGCTTAGCCAGCTTGGTATTAGCACTTCCCTTTGCAACTGGAGTCTGGACTTTCTGACTAACAGACCCCAGTCTGTTAAGTTGGAAAATCTCTCCTCCATGATGATAACCATGAACAGCAGCATTCCACAAGGCTGCATGCGGAGTCCTCTTCTGGTTCTCTTTGTTCACCCATGGCTGCGTTCCTGTCATGGCTGTAATACCATAATGAAGTTTGCAGATGACATAATGGTGGTGGGTAGGATCAGAGCTGACGATGAGTCAGCCTATAGGGATGAGGTCCAGCATCTGCTCAGGTAGTGTGACAGTAACAACCTGGTGTTTAACATACAAAAGATCAAAGAGTTCACCATGGACTTCAGACAGGTAAGAAGCCATGCACACACTCCCATCTTCAACGGAGTTGACGTAAAGCATGTGTCGAGCTTCAAGTTCCTTGGTATCCACATCTCTGATGATCTCACCTGGCCCCTAAACCCCTCCATTCTGATTTATAAAAAAAAAAAAAAAAGGTGCAACAGCATCTTTACTTTCTATGGAGCCTCTGTTTTGGGATGCTGGTGGACTTCTATCGCTGTGCCATTGAGAGCATGCTCATGAACTGCATCTCAGTATGGTATAGCAACTGCTCTGTATTGGACTGGAAAGTACTCCAGGGAGTTCCTCTGCCCAATGGATTACTGGTACACCTTCCATTGAGCACATTTATCACAAGTAATGCTTGGGCAGGGTGAGTAACATCAGAGATGCCATCCACCCTAACCATGCACTTTTCTCCCTCCCATCTGGCAGACATTCAGGAGGAGCTCCTTCCCTGAGGCAGTAACCATACTGAATTGCACATCACCACTCTATCATCACAGCACTCATCCTACAGGGTTCAGTACTTTTAACATGCCATTTGCACTATTAATTTCTTGTACAAAATACAAACCCGATTCCAAAAAAGTTGGGACAAAGTACAAATTGTAAATAAAAACGGAATGCAATAATTTACAAATCTCAAAAACTGATATTGTATTCACAATAGAACATAGACAACATATCAGATGTCGAAAGTGAGACATTTTGAAATTTCATGCCAAATATTGGCTCATTTGAAATTTCATGACAGCAACACATCTCAAAGTTGGGACAGGGGCAATAAGAGGCTGGAAAAGTTAAAGGTACAAAAAAGGAACAGCTGGAGGACCAAATTGCAACTCATTGGGTCAATTGGCAATAGGTCATTAACATGACTGGGTATAAAAAGAGCATCTTGGAGTGGCAGCGGCTCTCAGAAGTAAAGATGGGAAGAGGATCACCAATCCCCCTAATTCTGCGCCAACAAATAGTGGAGCAATATCAGAAAGGAGTTCGACAGTGTAAAATTGCAAAGAGTTTGAACATATCATCTACAGTGCATAATATCATCAAAAGATTCAGAGAATCTGGAAGAATCTCTGTGCATAAGGGTCAAGGCCAGAAAACCATACTGGGTGCCCGTGATCTTCGGCCCCTTAGACGGCAGTACATCACATACAGGCATGCTTCTGTATTGGAAATCACAAAATGGGTTCAGGAATATTTCCAGAGAACATTATCTGTGAACACAATTCACCGTGCCATCCGCCGTTGCCAGCTAAAACTCTATAGTTCAAAGAAGAAGCCATATCTAAACATGATCCAGAAGCGCAGATGTCTTCTCTGGGCCAAGGCTCATTTAAAATGGACTGTGGCAAAGTGGAAAACTGTTCTGTGGTCAGACGAATCAAAATTTGAAGTTCTTTATGGAAATCAGGGACACCGTGTCATTCGGACTAAAGAGGAGAAGGACGACCCGAGTTGTCATCAGCGCTCAGTTCAGAAGCCTGCATCTCTGATGGTATGGGGTTGCATTAGTGTGTGTGGCATGGGCAGCTTACACATCTGGAAAGACACCATCAATGCTGAAAGGTATATCCAGGTTCTAGAGCAACATATGCTCCCATCCAGATGACGTCTCTTTCAGGGAAGACCTTGCATTTTCCAACATGACAATGCCAAACCACATACTGCATCAATTACAGCATCATGGCTGCATAGAAGAAGGGTCCTGGTACTGAACTGGCCAGCCTGCAGTCCAGATCTTTCACCCATAGAAAACATTTGGCGCATCATAAAACGGAAGATACGACAAAAAAGACCTAAGACAGTTGAGCAACTAGAATCCTACATTAGACAAGAATGGGTGAACATTCCTATCCCTAAACTTGAGCAACTTGTCTCCTCAGTCCCCAGACGTTTACAAACTGTTGTAAAGAGAAAAGGGGATGTCTCACAGTGGTAAACATGGCCTTGTCCCAACTTTTTTGAGATGTGTTGTTGTCATGAAATTTAAAATCACCTAATTTTTCTCTTTAAATGATACATTTTCTCAGTTTAAACATTTGATATGTCATCTATGTTCTATTCTGAATAAAATATGGAATTTTGAAACTTCCACATCATTGCATTCCGTTTTAATTTACAATTTGTACTTTGTCCCAACTTTTTTGGAATCGGGGTTGTAGACCATTTAAATGGTTGCACAAACTGTTGCTTATGCGATTAATTGATATATATGCGTGTGTGTGTGTGTGTGTGTGTGTGTGTATATAGTATGTGTATGCTCTGGGGAAAAAATTTAGACTACTGCAAAATAATCAGTTTCTGTTTTTTTACTGTTTATAGGTATGTGTGAGGAACATGAACATTTTTGTTTTATTCCAGAAACTACTGGCAACATTTCCCCCAAATTCCACATAAAAATATCGTCACTTGGAGCATTTAATTGTAGAAAATGACAACTGGTCAAAGTAACAAAAGATGAAGCGCTTTTCAAATCTTGAATAATGTGTAGCAATCACGATCATATTCAATTTTAAACAGCACGATACAAATGTTTGAACTTAGGATGAGCTTAGAAATCAATACCGTATTTGGTGGAATAACCCTGACATTTAATCACAGCTTTCATGTATCTTGGCATGTTCTCCACGAGTATTTTATGTTGCTCTTGGTTGACTTTATGCCATTCTTGGTGCAAAAATTCTATCAGCTCAGCTTTGGTTGATGACTTGTGACCATTCATCTTCCTCTTGATCACATTCCAGAGGTTTTCAGTGGTGTTTAGGTCTGGAGATTGGGCTGGCCATGACGGGGTCTTGATTTTGTGGTCCTCTATCCACACCTTGATTGATCTGGCTGTGTGGCATGGAGCATTGTCCTGCTGGAAAAACCAATCCACAAAGCTGGGTAACATTGTCAGAACAGAAGGAAGCAAGTTCTCTTCCAGGATAACCTTGTATATGGCTTGATTCATGTGTCCTTCACAAACAAAAAATATGCCCCATTCCAGCCTTGCCTAAGCACCCCTAGATCATGAACAAGTTTCACAATGGATGCAAGACACTGTGGTTTGTAGGCCTCTCCAGGTCTCTATCTAACCATTAGACGACCAGGTGATGGGAAAAGCTGAAAAGTGGACTCATCAGAGATTCGATTCAATTCAATTTAATGCCTTTATTGTCATTATGTCAAGTACAACGAAATTATGCTGCTACTCCAACTCGGTACTCAATACCATAAATAAATAGTAAAATAATAAAATAAATAAAACAATGAAAAACAACATCTATACAGAATGCAATCAAGAATATAAAGTATAACGTGAAGAGTTCATAAGCGGCTTAGGCAGTTGTCATTTCTGTTTGTTTAGGTATGTTATGGCATATGGGAAGAAACTGTTTATGAATCTAGTGTTTCTGGATTTGATGGACCTATAACGCCTGCCAGAGGGCAACAGTTCAAACAGATGGTGACCTGGGTGAGAATTGTCCTTAATGATAGTTCGTGCTCTGGATAGAATACGGGAGTGCGATGTCTGACAGAGAGGGAAGGGGGCAGCCGATGATTTTCTCTGCTGTCTTTATGATTCTCTCCAGAGCTTTCTTATCGGCAGCAGAGCACCCCGCGAACCACACAGAGATGCAGTATGTCAGGATGCTTTCTATTGTCGACCTGTAGAAAGACACCAACAGCTTCTGACACAGATCGTTTTTCCTGAGTATTCTCAGGAAGTGAAGACGTTGTTGATCACCTTACTCCAGTTCTCTGTAGCCTTAAAGGTCTTTAGCAAACCTCAGCCTGGCTCTTCTTTGCTTTTTGTTGAGAGAGATGGGGTTTTTTTTTCTAGCTTTGTGTGACTTCGACCCCACCTGGAGGAGCCTGTTTTGAACCATCCTTGTCGTGCACTTAACCCCAGCTACCATGTTTGCCAGTGCCATTCTTTTTGTTGGTCACTTGTTGTCATCCTATGGTTGTTGATCATCATCCCGGTCATCCTGGTCAGTGGAGAGTTGTTTTTGCCCTCTGCCAGTCTGTAACTTTGTTGTCTCCAGTGTTTGCTGCTTGACCTTGTTCTTATCATCTACGATTTTTCTAATTTTGAGGATGGACACAACCTGACACTCGCTGTATCCCTCTGCCAGTAAAGCCAGAATACAATCCCTCTTTTCCTCACTCAAAACTTTTTCTTTTTAACTCTTGGCATGGTGAGTAGATATTTTTGTATTCTAATTAAATTTAATGTATTAGCACTGTCTGAAGGCAGTTAAATAAATGCCTATTTACTTTGTGCTTAAAACTAGAGAGACTGGATTGACCAAGTGCTGTTTGGCAGATCATTCCACGAATTAATGGCATTGAACACACAAGTTTCTTGACCATGGCTGCCAGACTTGGGTATTGCCAGAGAGTATCGATTAAACCTAGTGTAATGAGCGTAGACATCTGTCACTCTAGTTATGTCATGCTGCAGGTATGAACGTGAAAGGCCATTCAGGACTTTAAATAGAAGAGTTACATCAGAATGCCATACCCTTTTCTCAACAGGTAACCACCCACCCTTTCTAAAGTCAGATACAGAGAGGTGTGCTCTTGGATCCAAGCCAAAGATGAAGCGTGTCAGCTTGTTTTGACAAATCTGAAGGCTGTGTTTTGATTTCCTGGTCAAGCCACAAAACCAGGAACAGGAGGGCATAGTCAAAGTGGCACTGCACTAAAGCTATAGCTAAAGTGCGCCGTGCACTTTGACTGAGAAAGCGTGCTTGTTTGTAGAGGAACTTTAGGTGAGAATTCGCAAACTGTATACAATTTTCTTGCTCATATTTTCTCCATTAAGGTTCAGCACGCACACCCCAAGTAGTTGACGGAGTCTTTGGCTGCTATTTCAGCTCCATTACATGTAATGTTTAGTTGAGACCTTTTACTAATTTTTCTCCTGGTGCCAAACAAAATCGATTCAGTTTTGCCAAGATGCAATGAAAGTTTATTCATTAATCTTTTCCAACTCCCCACTCAATTGACTTTCAATGTATTCCACTGATCTGTCCAAAACTAATAAAGCTGAATCGTCGGCATGCAACAAAAGCTTACAAGACGGACAGACTTTGAATGTCATTTTCAGTTTGATGTTTCTAAAGGCCAATTTATGCTGACAACCCAGTCCTCACAGATAGCGTCGCAGACAGTGTCTGCGTAGCCCCCCCACCTTCGCAGATGCTCTGCGCGCACCTCCCAAAATTTGTGACCACCGCAGAAGCCTCGCAGACAGCGCCGCAGACAAGAGGGCTCTGATTGGTCCACTCTACATCCGCTGTACACGCACTTCCGCTTCCCTACTTTCCCGGTTTGGTTTGTTTTCACGACCGGCATTTTTAAAAACACGAGCGAAGATGGAGCAGCATGAAGAGCGGTTGATTGAGGAAGTACGTACATCTATACGACTCCAGTTCTAGTCATTATAAAAAAAAAAGTTCTAGTCATTATAAGTAACCGGAGGATAAACACTCCACTAACCACACCCACCAACTACTCCTAGCGACTTCGCGCCTCCTTGCGTTGTGCCGGTGAATAACATCGCGCACGCCTATTATCCCCACTCAACAATAAATTACAACTGTCTGTGAAAAGCTATCTGCGAAAGCCTTGTCGCACGAACATGCAGAGGCCTTAAGTCCTAGGGCATCAACCACCCTGCCATCACCAAGTTTCACTGACTGGATTTGGAAATTGTTGGTAGTCTTGAAGAATTTCTTTGTGACATGTCATGTGCTTTGATGCACCAGAGTCAATCCAACCACTTGACCTGTTGTGGCATATTGTTCTGATTTCCCTCTTTGTTGACAAAGGCACTCTCAGATGAGCTCTCTGCATCCTCACACATTGGCCTTGTGGGTTTTATTTTTCCTTTTCCAACTTGGACAGTCACGCTTTATATGTCCTCCTTTCCCACACTCATAACATCTCCACAAGCTGGATTTGTCTGCTCCCAATGTCTTGGGATTAGCCTGCATTTCTTCATGTACTTGTGTTGACATGGCCGATGCACCTCCAGATGCACCACCATCACTAGCACAGTCATCAGGATCGCTTTTGCTCTTCATTTATTAGTGCCTGCTAAACAAACTGCAGTGTCAAATTGTCCATCATTGTCTCTAGCGCAGTGACAGTTGTAGCATAGCTTGGTGGCAGGCTACCCAGCAGTGTTACAATCTGAATATCTATAGCTCCTAGCTTATCAGTCAGTTCCTTCATTTGTTTTAAATGTTCAGTGATATTTTCTCCTTCTTTCATTTCACATCTGAAGTATTTTTTCTTCAGAAACAACTTATTGGCAAGTGTCTCTTTCAAAATGTCTTTTTAGCATGTCCCATGCTTCTTTTGGAGTCTGACAGCTTGTCATCAGTTACAACTGGGGCGTACTTACATTCAGCACAATAACAGAAAAAGCCTTTGCTTTCCGTCTCTTGAATTCTGCCTGTGCGTTAGCATCCACTGCTAGGGTATTAGTTTCCATAACCATACCCCATAGTCCTTTCACTTTCAACAGGTGTTCAATCTGAAATTTCCACGTTGCCCAGTTCTCTGGTCTGCTCAGCTTCTCAGTAAACAGCTTATTTTCCACTGTGAATCCCACAACACTGTTTATGCCACACAAATTCTGTGTAAAACAGCCTTCTTAGCGACGCTCTGGGCCCGTAACCTATTGAAGTTTCACGTGTTTTATTCAGAACTTAAAAAAACAAAACAAAAAAATAAGCAGACATTAGAGGGCAGTATAACACATTCTCAGGAGCCATTGTCAAATTACAGTATTACAACATTTTCAACACGAGAAGATAAAGTTCGTGTCTTTGTGCCACCATGTAATGTTGTTTATATTGATGCATACCCCCCCCCCTAAAAAAAAAGAAGCAAGTTAATGGAAAGATTTTTAATTTTGAACTGGTTCACCATTTTGACTACTCATGTCAAGTCAACGGGAAAACGTTGGAAGTGACGTCATCGATATCCTCACAAGTGAAGGTATTGGGGGGAAAAAGATATATGCATATGCTGTCATCATTTTTGACCTTGGCACATTCAACAGACTGGCATGGGACATGGTTGTGTTTTGTTTCTAACAAGCTCGGCAATTAACTTGGATGAGTGATGCATTTTCTTTCTCAAACAGCAAACTGTATAGTTAGTGTTTAAGAAGCCTTTATTTGTCACACGTACACTCAAGCAAAGACTTAAGCACACAGTGAAATTTAACCTCTGCATTTAACTCATCTGAAGCAGTGCGCGCGTGCACACACACACACACACACATACCCAGAGCAGTGGGCAGCTATATTACAGCACCCAGGGACCAGTTGTGGGTTAGGTGTCTTGCTCAAGGACACTTCAACTCAACCTCGGGCCATGGTTGCCCCATGTTAACCTAACCGCATGTCTTTGAACTGTGGGGGAAACCGGAGCACCTGGAAGAAACCCACGCAGACACAGGGAGAACATGCATACTTATTTGTTTAGATTTAACAAACAAGTATTTCTATACGTTTGATTGATTAATCTAAAGCTTTTTTGAACTTGCATGTTTTTGTGGGTGTTACGCTTGCACATTTTTCACATGCAAACATTTAATTAAACCTTGTCCACAGTATTTTCTGTCCTGCTGAAATGGTCTCAGCATTACTGAATTTTATTGTCCTCAGTGCATGAACATTATTCAGTACCGTTCCAATACTTCCTGTCAAGTCTGAGGAAAATGTCTTTCATGTATTACAGGCGAAACTACTATGCTGGAAACTGGGCCAGCTTTACATTCAATGGCCTGCTGTCATGGATTGAAGAGTACAAGGTTTTTATTCCTTACTTCTGCAGAGACAAGGTGTTCAGATAGTTTTGAGGTTTTGATAAACAGCTGATGCTGTTTTGGTTTGTTATCTTTAGATTCAGCGAGAAACTCCAAGCACCAAGTCAGAACAGGGGTGGAACGATCAAATTAAGGATGAAGAGGAAGTTGTTTTTCTCAGCTCTGTAGACTCCTCCATTTCCAATTTGGAAGTATTCTCCTATGCCAGGTATTGTTTTTTTTGGTTTTTGTCATGTCCTGACCTTTATAATTTTTTTTAACACTTGGTATCTGACCAGCACAGTTGTGGATGCTTTCATATCATGGTTTTCTCTGTGTCATAACTCATGAATGACTTGTAATGTATTTAAACTCTTTATTCAAATTATCAACATATTATCTCCAAATTGAATCTCATGTGTGATCATATGTATTTTAGTTGGAGTTAACTACAAGAACATAAATTTTTGTTTTTGACCACCGTAGTCTAGCTTGTAAGTGAAAATGGTGGTTATCATTCATGAAAGAGAGAATTTCATTGGTTTATGTATTGAATTGCCATTTCAAATATGCCACTAAAAGAGATTTACTACAAATTGTATATAGGTAATAGTAAATATTTAGGTTGCAACTATAACGCTGGTTACGTAGGTAACCGTGGTTCTACGAGTGGTGGAAGACCATCAGATGGCACAGTTTAGACTGTGTGAAACCCCTTGCACTAGCCACATCTCTTGCCGAGAATTTATACTCAAATTGTCAACTCGTGACGCATGACGTACCCTAAATGATAAAAACAGTAGCACGCATGTCTATCATTGCCTGGAGCCTTTCTCGCCAGAACCAGAGTCCCAAGTGACTGGTCTATCTGGCGGTCTTCCACCAGTCGTAGAACCACGGTTACCTACGTAACCAGCGTTCTACTTCCTTGTCTTCAGACCGCCAGATGGCACAGTTTAGACTGTGTGGAAGACTTGTGTCCAAGCTGTCACGAGGGCCCAACTAATACATAAGACATAACAAAGGAAAAAACACCACAGATTAGTGTTATGTTACTGACTTCACTTTACTGAACAAGTAGATTAGTTACACTTCTATTTATTGCATTTGTAACAATCAAGAACTGGTGGAGGCTGTAAAGCTCACACCTCCCATGAAAGGAACTGCTGTTGTCCACAGCTAATGAACAGATAGAGCAGCGCTAAACACAGCCTGCATGCATGATGAAGAACTAGTAGCCACATTTATCCTGTAGAACCTGGAAAATGTGCAGGCCGATGTCCAGGTTGTGGCCGAACAAATATCCAATAGACTCACACCCTTCAGGGCAGCCCAAGAGGTAGACACAGAACGAGTGGAGTGACATTTCACTGCCGTCGGCATGTCATGGCCTGTAGAAGAATAAGCGTAAGATATAGTGTCTGTAATCCAATGAGCCTACCTATCCTTAGACAAGGCCGCTCCTTTACATCTGTCATTGAAGCACACAAACAATTGGTCAGTGGTTCGCCAGTCTGCTGTGGCTGTCACATGCTGCCTAAGTGCCCTAACAGGACAAAGGTCCATGTTCAGTGTATTATCTGAAGGATCCAAAGCAGGAATAATCGGAGGCCTATTAACAAAATCTGGACCCAACACTTTAGGTAGAAAAGTAGGGTTTGGCCACTCGTGAGATCTCTGGCCCCCACTGCAGACACAGTGGGCTGACCGAGAGTGCTTGCAGCTCACTTACCCTTTTCGCTGAGGCCACTGCAATCAGGAAAGCAGTCTTCATTGAAAGCCACTTAATGTCAGCACTCCCCAGAGGTTCGTATGGAGGGCTACAGAGACTGTTCAACACAATATGGAGGTCCCACTGAGGTATGACGCATTTGCGAGGTGGATTCAAACGTTTTGCACCTTTCAGGAAGGTCACAATCATCTTACGTGCCCCGACAGGGTCTCCATCAATTGGACCCCTGTGGGCTGACATCGTAGCCACATATCCTCTCAGGGTCAATGCAGAGCAACCAGCCTCCAAAAGGCCCTGCAGAAATTCCAAAATGTTCTTGAAAGTGCTTGCCACTGGGTCAATACTGCGTTCAGAACACCATGCTGAATAATATTTCCATCTGCCACTATACACCAGGCATGTAGATGGAGAACAAGCATTTAGAAGAGTGTTCCTGACCCTCTGTGAACATTCCAGTATGCCGGATGAGCCCCCAAGGGCCAGACCCAGAGCTTCAGTCTGTGAGGGTGTCTGTGCCACAGACTGCCATTCAACTGGGTCAGCAAGTCTGTCTTGACTGGTAGAGGGCTGGGTGGACCTGTCAACAGTGCTTTCAGAAGATAAAACCAGGGACTGTATACACGGTATGGCGCGACCAGAACCACAGGCTGGTTGGTCGTCTGTATGCGCTCGAGTATCTGCCATATCAGTGGGAACGGAGGGAACGCATACAGCCTCAGGTTTGGCCACTGATAGGCCAATGCATCCTGCCCCAGGGACCCAGGCTCGCCCTGCAGTGAGAACCACTTCGGACAGTGGGTCGTCTCTCTGGTGGCAAATAGGTCCACCTCCGCTTGTCTGTATGTTTTCCAAATCATCTGAACTACCTCCTCGTTCAGGCGCCACTCCCCCATGAGGGGCCCGCCCGAGAGAGTGTGTCCGCTACACAATTCTTCTTCCCGGGCACATGTATTGCCCTCAGAGATGGCAGGTGTGCATCTGCCCACAGCCAGATCTGCCTGGTTAGGGTGTTCAGCAAGGAGGACCTCGTCCCCCCTGGTGGTTGATGTGATATACTGTTGGAGTGTTGTCCGACCGAATAAGGACGTTTGTGTTCCAACTGTCCTCTGAAGTTCTGTAGTGTCAGCCAGTCCGCAGTTCCAGGTAGTTTATGTGGCAGGACCGGAACCTGTCCTGCCACACACCATGAATCCCCTGGTGATTCCACACTCCACCCCAGCCGTGTTGACTGGCATCCGTGGTGATGACCTCCCTCTGAGCTGGGGGTGGTCCCAGTGTGACTCCCCTCAGAAGAAAAGATCTCAGTGCCCACTGCTTCAGGGAGGCAATGCTCTTTGGTGTCATCGACACCAGCACACGCTTTTGGGTCTGAGCTGAGAGTCTCTTGGCCCTCAGCCATGATTGGAAAGGCCAGAGATGAAGCCTGCCTAATGAAATAACAGGTGTTGCAGCTGCCAACATGCCTGCAAGACGCAGCAGCAGGCCATAGCGGACGGTCTGACTCAACCGGACTTGTGTGGCCAGCCCCAGTATGTTGCAAATTCTTCCCTGAGTCAGGCACGCTTGTAGCGTGATTGCATTCAGGTGAATGCCTATGAAGTCGATGGTCTGAGTCGGTTCCAGTGTGCTCTTCTCGAAGTTCACCGTCAAACCGAGAGCTGAAACATGATTGAGTAGTATCTGAGCATTTGCACGCGCTTGCTCTGGGGACCGTGCACAAAGCAGCCAGTCGTCCAGATAGGGTAGGACGCGGATGCCCTGGCGATGTAATGAAGACAGGGCCTCGCGCACGCACCTGGTAAAGACCCGGGGGGCCAGTGATAGCCCAAAAGGAAGCACCTTGAACTGGAACGAGCGACCTTTGAAATGGGAACAAAGGAAGAGACGGTGCTGAGGATGAATGGGTACATGAAAATACGCGTCTCGTAGATCCACTGTAATGAACCAGTCTCCCGCCTCCACTGAGTGGAGCACGTCTGAAGTACGCAGCATATGAAAGGGCAGCTGCTTGAGGTAAGTGTTTAGATGCCGTAGGTCTAGTATTGGCCGGAGCCCACCATCTTTCTTGGGTACGACGAAGTAGGTGGAGAACACACCCCGACGTGTCTGGGGGTCTATTTCTTCTATGGTATCTTTGTTTAAGAGGGACTGAATTTCCGATAGTAGGGCAGAATGTGTTTCCGGGCTTTGAGCACGCATGACGCGTAGCCCTAAGTTTAGAGGAGGCCGGTGGCAAAATTGAAGTCGATAGCCACCTTTGAGGGTGTTCAGGACCCACAGGTTTGGCGTTGTTGAGCCCCAGTACTCCAGCTGTTGAGGAGTAAAACGCTCTGCTGCCGGCCATGCACCATCACCATCAAGACTTTGTGACTGTGGGCGGTGTGCAGCTTTGGGGGGACGGCTGTAAGTTGCCCTTGGAAAAGAGGTAGGGGGTCTGCCACGTGTTCCGCACTGGGGAAAGCCATGTTCTGTTTGCCTCCGCTGAGGCTGCTGGAAGGCTGCTGCTGTATGGCGGCGGTAGGAAGGGGTGCCGCGAAAGGTAGGTGGTGGCAATGCCTGAGGTCGTCTGAAAGCAGGTCTCGGTTTCACATGTTGGGAGTGTGTTTCAGAAGCAACTTGGCGGCGGTTTAGAGCCTCTTGCGCTGCTAGGCCAAACACCTGCCCAGGGGCCAAGGGTAGTTGGCGCAAGACATTCCTAGCTGCATCAGGAAGAGGGGACTGTGCTACCCAGATCTGCCTGCGGGCTTGGAGTAGCAGCCCCATAGACTTACCACACTGCTTAGTCATTGCCCCCACGCCCTGAAGAGCAGTGTCTATCAACTCCGAGGCAGCCGCATCTGAGGTTGGCTGTAGGGTTGTCTGCAAAGCAAGTAGTAGATGGCCCATGGTATTCAGGACCCGCCCCATTGTAGCCTGAGTGTTATAAGCTCTACACACCAAATTGTCAGTGCATCTGCACTCTGGGCTAGGGCACCGCGGGTCAGCATGAAGGGCTTCATCAGGTGGGGCAACCAGTGACACCACTGCTGACTCCACCGGTGGCATGGGGCCCAGGCCTGCAGAGCCTGGGTTTGACATGGAAGCCAACAGTCTAGTGGGACGGTCCATTCTACTGGTATTTGCCTCCTTTAGTGCCTCAGTAAACATCTAAACAAAGTCCTCATAGCGAGGGACAAAGAGATCATTGCTGTGTGTGGATAACCGGCAAAGGCGGTTTGTCTGCACCAGACTCTAAGGAAGAGGTTCTATGTTAAGCTTTGCCAGGGCCATTCGAATGGTTCCTGCTAGAGTGGCATTGACCACTGATGATTCTGGCTCGTCCTCTGACTCCCTGCCACTCTCTGTAGCAGGAGAGTGGAAGGCAACATGGTCGTCTGGGAATGAAAAATCTCTGCCCAAAGGAAGCAAGCTATCTGTGGCAGCAAGAGAAACTGTATCCTCCTCTCTGTGTAGGGGAGATGGAGGTAGGATTGGCTGTGAAGCAGGCAGAGGGGCCTCATCCTCTGTCTGAGAGCCAGGCTGTGACGCATGTTGTGAATGCATACTAATAAGCATCTCTCTTATCTGTGCAACACTCTGTCAATTGATCTACCCTGTATGTCAGCTCCTGTGAACGTTTGGGCTTTTTCACTTTTGGGGGAGCATGCGAAGCCACTGGGCACGTAGCCACTGGGCGCTTACCTGCGTGCTCCTGAGCTGGAGGAGAAGAGAGAAGGCAGTCCTCTTTTCCGTCAGTGCCTGCTAATCGTGCCTGCCATTGTTGTATGGAGAGCAGGCTACAATGCACACATGGATCAGTCACAGCCTCTCCGAGATGATTAATTCCCAGGCAGCTGGGACAGCGATCATGTGGATCTTCCACTTCCATGGGTGTACCACACAGAACACACCAGGCCATACTTACCAGTTGTGTTAATGTTATTGTATTAATTATTGTAGCCTATTAACACACAATCAGTTAACGTTATGCGTCATGGAGAGAACACACAAGAGAACTGCTTGTCAACAGTGCTGTAATCCAATCTGATTCACTGTAAGCTTGAGGCCATACAAATGTTTTGGTGCTGGGGGCTGAGCACCTTGCACTTGTGAAGCGGAAAAAGGCACGGGTAAACAGGTGATCTTTATTTATTGTTTCTCTACGCTGCGCCGGGGAATGGGGACAGGTAGTGGTCGTTTTGCTATTGCGCTGCTGTACCGGGGGCTGGGCGCTAGCGCGCTACTGATTGTGCTAGACCGGTGGAGAGGTCTGTCACCACGCAACTGAACTTGCCTCTCGATGCCAAGCCAGGGATGGCGTCAGTTATGGTTTAAGAAAATGTGTTGTGCCGGGGGCTGGGTGCTAGCACACGTTCAGACAAGAGTGTGAGGTGATTTATAGTACGGTGTTCCAATGCTGGGGTGTGGGCATCGGACTGTACCTAGCTGCGAATGCTAGTCAGCATGCTAGACCGGTGTGGTGGGTCTGCACAGCAAAGATAACTCGCTTTCTAAGACTAGCTTTTCTAAACTGGAATCCACTGATGATGATCTATTCAACCCGAAGGGTAAAACTGTGGAGCCAGCTGTTAGAGATAACTCCGTAAGATAGCTGTGTTGCATCCACGTCTGATCTCGACAACGGCGAGAAAGCGAAAGGCAACGATAGACATATGTGCTACTGTTTTTATCATTTAGGGCACGTCATACGTCACGAGTTGACAACTTGGGTATAAATTCTCGGCAAGAGATGCGGCTAGCGCAAGGGGTTTCACACAGTCTAAACTGTGCCATCTGGTGGTCTGGAGACAAAGAAGTAGAACCATAGTTTGCTGATGGCATAAATGAGGTATCTCACTGTGGGACATGCCCCTCTGTGCTGTACCCCAGAAGCAATATTCCAATACACCAAATAGGATTCTCTTATCAGCACATCATTATCTCGTCAGTCTAGATAATCATATGATTTTCCTGTATAGAGGGTGGACCAGTGAGTGGGGGGTGTTGCACTACCAGCACCAGAAGGCTGAGCCACAAACTTAACTGACAAATAAGGGGATGCTGAGCCACTGTTGTGCTCTCGGAACCTACGTGACAAGGTGAAATGGCAGCCAGTTATACTGGGGAGAGAAGGTTTTGTCCTTATGTAGTAGTTCCTGTCGGAATGATAAACTCATTGGAACAGAACACTAGAAAACAGTTGAACCAAAGCCATACGTTGCTTCTCAAACACATGCCACTTGCGGGAATGTATGGAAATTGCTTATAAAAACAAACAAGGAGGTTACATTCCTATGTAGGTTTTTGTCCCCCTTATATTTAATCAAGCATGTGGTCTTTCAATTTGAGAAGAGTATCTTGCAACAACTTTTTAATTGTGGGAAATGGAGGAACAGGAAACGGGCTTCAGAACAGAACAAGCAAGTTATTTTATTTGCATACACTTTTCAGTGACAAACATGCGATGGGGTGGTACAACACTCTCATTCCTGACTATCTGAAAGACACACAGAGAGACAGGTTAATAGACAGCCAGTAATTTGACACAGGTGCACCTCATCACATGTTACCTGCTGGTTCAACCTGCAACTCGCCGTTCACAGCCGACTCTCGACCATGCCCCTGCTGCCACATAACCCCACCACCTGACTCAGGCCAGGGAGCCATCCGGCCTGCAGCTGACACCCCCACCCCCCCCTCCCAACGGGAGAGGTAATCCTCCACCACCGTCTGTGCCCCTGGCCTGTGGGCCACCTCGAATTTAAAGGGCTGAAGGGCCAGATACCAACGAGTGATCTGCATGTTGGCATCCTTCATGCGGTGGAGCCGCTGGAGCGGGGCATGGTCGGAACAGAGGGTGAATGGGCATCCTAGCAAGTAATAGTGGAGAGTGAAGACTGTCCACTTGATGGCCAGACACTCCTCTATTGTGCTGTACTTTGACTCTCGCATGGAGAGCTTGTGGCTGATGTTCCTTGGCACTGGACATTCCTCCCCCTCCACCACCTGGGTCAAAACGGCCCTTTGTCTGACATGTTGGTCTGTAAAACCAAAGGGAGAAAAAAGTAAGAATGCAACAGTGGGCCCCCACACAAAACTGCCTTTACCTGAGCAAAAGCCTGTTCGCACTGCTCCGTCCACTGGACCGGATCTGGTGCCCCCTTTTTAGTGAGGTCAGTCAGCGGGCTGGTGACATCTGAAAAGTTAGGCATGAACCACCCATGAACCGGCATCTTTACACTATGTATTTATATTAATGTTCATTAAGATGTAATGTCCCTATCAAATAAACCAATAAAATTAAAAATAAAAATAATGTACAAACCAACAATATTAGCCAGCCACAAGAACTGCCTCATCCCCTTTTTGGTCTTGGGTCTCAGGTGGACCGCAATCACTTCTCTCATCAATTTGGGGATGCACTTGCCCATGGCCCAAGTGGAAGCCCCAATACCGCACTTCTACCCTTTCAGTTTCACACTTCTTTAATTTGCTGTGTGTCCCGCCTGTCTGAACAGTCTCAGGATAGCTTTCAAATGTTGTAAATCACTGTAGGAAAAACCAGATTTTTGGCCCCATGGACACCTGCAAAATCTCACTAATTCCTGGCAGTTATCGGCTGGCTGAAACTTGCCTCCCTCTAGCTTTGGATGAAACAACCAAGAAAAATCACTTGTAATTGGTAGATCTGTTGCTATTGGTCACCCTGGGCCTTTATAATATAGATGGGGAAACATAATAGTAGTAATAATAATAATAATGATGATTTTGTGCATCAGTAGTAAGCCTATATCATAAGTAATGTAGTTCATGAAGACTATTCGTATGATGTTTATGCGGTATATGCATGTTATTGTTATACTATGGGTTACACCTCAAAGAATCATCGACACCTCAAAGAAAGAGAACAAGGAATTATGCCTTATAGGAGAAAGCCCTGAGAATACTTTGATTTTTATAAAGGATTTTATATAGTCGTTCGATGATGAGATGACCTTGACAAGAGTGGACATGTTTTTAATCAGCTTGCTGTGGTAAGATTTTTATCATTTTTAATCTGTTACTTGTAACTTTTAGATGTTTTTTTTTATCATGAACTTTCTGATAATGTTTGTGCATTTGTCAAAGCACATTTTGTTCATTATTTTATTTGTGAACTGAAGTATTTTTTATTTGTTTTAATTTGGAAATTCGCTCCAAAATGCTGCCATGTTGTCAGTGGAAGCCTACATCATACACTGCACTGCAAGTGGCAACAATGCAGCCCATACACCACTCACAACATGCAATGATTTTACCAACACTAAATCAGCCACTACATACAGCCTGTACCTACAGACAAGATAGAGGGACCTTGACTGACAGATTTCACTGCTTTTATGGTAGGGATGTTCTGATTTATTTTGATGAATTTGGACTAGGGACATTAATTTTAGATCTATAATTAGTCCATGGCTACAGATAATGGATGGATGAATGGATAATTAGTCCAACATTAGTTATAAGAACTAGAAATACAGTGGTGCTTGAAAGTTTGTGAACCCTTTAGAATTTTCTATATTTCTGCATAAATCTGACCTAAAACATCAGATTTTCACACAAGTCCTAAAAGTAGATAAAGAGAACCCAGTTAAACAAACGAGACAAAAATATTGTACTTGGAATGCAGTGTTTTTCCTTTCTCCAAACATAACACTTCTCATTTAAACCAAAAAGTTCTATTGTGGTCTCATCCGTCCACAAAACATTTTTCCAATAGCCTTCTGGCTTGTCCACGTGATCTTTAGCAAATTGCAGATGAGCAGCAATGTTGTTCTTGGAGAACAGTGGCTTTCTCTTTGCAACCCTGCCATGCACACCATTGTTGTTCAGTGTTCTCCTGATGGTGGACTCATGAACATTAACATTAGCCAATGTGAGAGAGGCCTTCAGTTGCTTAGAAGTTACCCTGGGGCCCTTTGTGACCTCACCAACTATTACATGCCTTGCTCTTGGAGTGATCTTTGTTGGTCAACTACTCCTGGGGAGGGTAACAATGGTCTTGAATTTCTATTCTTTTAAGTTCGTTTCTTAAGACACGTATTTTTAAGTATGTTACCTTGCTTGTTGACAGTTTCGGCGAACACTTCCGCCTTCTTCAAAACAGTCACCAAATGTCGAGTGGTGACGTGCCTTATCAGCTGATGTTACTCTATGGAGGCGTGAACGTCCCGCCCAATTTGACAGGTAGTCCACGCCTCCTGCTGTCAGGTCGCTGGCCCAGGACTGTGCTCCAGGTGTGTGACAGCGCGTACGCTCCCTCATCCCGGTTCATCGTCCTCTGCGCCCGCTTACGTATCTCCACTGCCTCCAAAATCCAACGCTGATATCTATTCTCTTCAGCGCGAATGACTCTGGCCTCTTCCCAATTCATTATATGATTTTGTCGTTTGCAGTGGTCTGAAATGGCTGATTTTAAGTTTTCTTGGCTTGCTTTTTCTTTTTCGGATCTTGTGAGTCTTTTTGTTGTTTCTTTTTCACATTCTAATTGGTGTTCTTTCCTGCGAGTGTGGAAGCATCTGCCCGTTTCACCAATATAGACTTTATTGCATGAACGGCAAGGGATTTCATATATGATATTGCATTTATTGTCCAGTTGTATTTTATCTTTGGGGTGAACTTTGGGGTGAGGTCTTGAATTTCCTCCATTTGTACACAATCTGTCTGACTGTGGATTGATGGAGTCCAAACTCTTTAGAGATGGTTTTGTAACCGTTTCCAGCCTGATGAGCATCAGCAATGCTTTTTCTGAGGTCTTCAGAAATCTCCTTTGTTCGTGCCATGATACACTTCCACAAACGTGTTGTGAAGATCAGACTTTGATAGATCCCTGTTCTTTAAATAAAACAGGGTGCCCACTCACACCTGATTGTCATTACATTGATTGAAAACACCTGGCTCTAATTTCACCTTCAAATTGACTGCTAGTCCTAGAGGTTTACATACTTTTGCCACTCAGATTGGATTGGATGAATATTGGATCATTTTCCTCAAATAAATAAATGACCAAGTATAATATTTTTGTCTCATTTGTTTAACTGGGTTCTCTTTATCTACTTTTAGGACTTGTATGAAAAACTGATGATGTTTTTAGGTCATATTTATGCAGAAATATAGAAAATTCTAAAGGGTTCACAAACTTTCAAGCACCACTGTAGGTTTACAAATCTCATGTTATTTCATGATCGCGGTCAACTCATTCATGATTTATGGAATGTGTATAGAGGATGTGCAGTCACGTGACCCGCACGTGTGTACTCCGCCCACTCCGGCATATTGGACGGTATCCGGATTGTTTACCTTGCGCAAGCGTAATGGATCCAGGCAGTAATCCCCAAGAAAATTTGGAAAATTCTACATCGCGCGATTACTTGTCTAAGTTTGTTCAGCATCTTGAAGGTGACGTGAGGCAGCGTTACGTGGAAAAGTGTTCCAGGTTGGGGATTACAACTTGCCGCAGTCCTTCTTCAGGGAAATTCGGAGCTGCGGTGCCGGCGATTTGCCCAGTCTGGCCTACCACGACATGTACAATTTTCTTGTTAATCGTGAATAGTGTTACACTGGCAAAGCCCTCAAAGCTTACAAGAGCCTGGAAGCTTATAAATATTTTGTTGCGGGATGGATATCCCAACTATACCTCTGGAAGGTTCCCGAAGAAGAATGTCTACTTGATAACCTCATGGGTAAGTGGCATTAAGATGTTTATCATAAAGAGACTATGCAGGACGTTTTATCTTAAGAATGTTCGAAATTTAAACTCGGTTCCAGATAATGACAGGGTTGTAAATATGCATGTTTTTGTCTGAAAAACAGTAAATCAAAAAGCTGCGCACATTTGCGCAGCTTCCGCGAAAACGTGGGCAACTTTCTGATTTATTGTTTTCTTCTCATACTTCCTATTTTTCATGGACTGTAACGGCATTTGCTTATTTAGTAATTTTAATATAGAATTTACTCTGATGAAATTATTCAGACACTCCAACGCCCCCCCCCCCCCCCCCCCCCCCCAAAAAAAAAAAAATATCGGGTCTGCGCAGTGATTCAGCCGTGGAAAAGGCGCATCCGCCGTTTGCATCCCTGTTTAAACTCATAGGTTAACTGACTTTAACTGGCTAATGAGGCTCGGTGGTCGGTCAAGATTTTTTTTTAGTTTTCGCCATCCCTACTATGGATTGGCCTTTCAAAGGCATAAATGAGCCAAAAAGATAAAACATTGTCATAGACTAGGCCAGGGTAGTAGGGCTAGGCATAGCCATTTTAAACGTTAGAGACTGTCTAGTTTCTAAGTATGCAGCTATCATTCAATCCAAAAATCAACTTAACAGATGTACTAGGAGTATTGAATTAGAAGATTACACCAATCTGATATGAAGTGTTCACTACAAATTCGGCTGGTAGAACTGGGGTACCAGTTTTCTCTTCGCACAGCGGACACCCATTTTGCACGTCTCTCCTCGTCTGCGGGGAATCTATAAAATGACAGGCCCTCCTTTTGGCCCTGTCTATTGGTACAACCAAATGCTGAACAAGATATAACCATTCTCGAAAGATCTACTCCCACACACTTGATAATTAGAACGGGTTCATCTAAGTTCTATGCGTGACCTTGCCGTCCAAAATGACGGATAACGAATATCACGTGACCTCGTGACGTCACGTGCACGCTCTCTATAGATTGCTTAAGTCACTTAAAATGGATAAAAATCAGTGGTGTTTGTAGTGGAGACACTGAACAAAACCCAAAGCCAAACAGAATGTGTCGCAGACCAAAGCATCCATGTGTGTGATTGCACTGTAAGGAATCAAGACCAGGCTATGCAATGTTGTGGATGTGTGCATGGGTACACACCAAGTGTACAGGTGTGTCCAACACCTCATATGAATTTCATCAACTAAACCAGGGTGAACTAACATATTGTCCACCATCTTAAATCATGAACATATGACACACTGTTCTTTGATGGCCTTAAAGAAGAATACCAAGATGGCATCCCTGAGCAAACAAGCACAACTAGAAATTACCAAATGGGGCTGAGACTAACAGGGAAGAGAGCATTACTGGTTGCTGTAATTAACTTAAGGAGTATCAAAAAAACACACCAATGAATTTCAAGTTTTTGTTGGGGACACGTCTCCAGGCATAATTTTAAGAATAGAATCTTGGCTCAATTAGAGCATAGTATCCTCAGAATTCTGCTCAAGCAAATGCTTTGTATTAAAGGAAGGCAGAGATGGGAGGGAAGGTGGGGTCTTTATCGTAGTTAAAGATGACATACCAATCATTGAAAGCCCAGATCTATCTCAAGAAGGCAGTGAACAGATATGGTACCAAATATTACTAAGAAATGAGACAAAATGCTTAGATTGCTAGTACAAACCACCATTTGCAAGGAATGACCTCACTTTGCTAGAAACTACTCTCAACAAAATTAGACAAACAATCTCCCTACATCATACTAGGAGGTGATTTTTAACATACCCAATATGGACTGGTCAGAGGAACTGATCAACCCACAGGGCCCCCTCCAGGAACAAATCCTTGGGCGAGCAAACAACTTAAAGTTAGAACAGCAAGTTAACTTCTCAACAAGACGTGACAGCAATGGCACTGAAAATACACTAGCTCTCTGCTTCATTACCCACCCAGAACATGTCCTGAAGGTTTACCCAAACACACCAATACCTGACCACTCATGCTCAGTCATGGTCAACATTGCCATTGTGCTAGCCAAGCCTACCAAACCAACCAGACTGGTATACCAGTGGAGTAAGATGGATGAAGCAGCCTTTAAGGAGCATCTCAAGACCTTCTCTGAAGACTTCCTTAGCAGTGAACCAGAAAACAAAACCGTAAACCACAACTAGTATATCTTCTAGGACACCACCACCAAACTCCTCCAAAACCATGTTCAACCACTCAGCACCTCAAGAGGCTATGCAGAAAGAAGGAACAGTATTACATCAAAGTCAAATGGAACAAAACTAATCCACAATACTGGAAGTTCAAGGGGATTTGGAAGGAAGTAGATAAAGAAATCCAAAGAGCAAGCAGAAAATACATTTCTGACCTAGCAATTTCCCAAGATGTTAGGAAGGTCTGGAAGTCCATCAAATCCCGTAAAAAGGATTCAAAGGATAAAAAGGATTGATGTTCAGACACTTAAAGTAGAGAACAAGCTAGTAATTGATGAATCAAAGACAGAAACACTGTCACAACACTTCCAAAGTGTATTTACCAATGAAGATCCTACTCTACCTATAATACAAGCAATTCCATTATCAGACCTTGAGGAAATACACACAACTGTCCAAGGAGTGAAAAAGTAACTCGAGAACCTCCAGGTGAACAAGACAGCTGGACCAGATGGCAGCTGCCAAGATTGCAGCAGTTCTCCAATTCATCTCCCAGCAAAGCTTAATGGAAAGTGAACTCCTTGATGACTGGAAAAGGGCTACTGTCACTCCAATCTTCAAAAAAGGTGACAAATCTGACCCAAACAATTACTGGCCAATCTCATTAACATGCGTTTCGTGTAAAATACTGGAACACATAATTGATAGCCAAATAATGAAGTATGTATCACAGAACAAGATCTTCCTGGATGCCCAGCATGCCTTCTGGAAGTCGAGATCCTATGAATCGCAACTTATTTCTACACTCCATGACTTGGCATTGAACCACAATAACCACCAGACCACTGACATCACGCTACTTGACTTCAGCAAGGCATTCAATATTGTCCCACATAGACGACTACTTCAGAAGTTCAGCTTCTATGGAATTAGAGGCAAGACCCTGGCATGGATCTAGCCCTTCTTAGTTGGTCAGGTTCAGCAGGTCGTGGTAAACAGAAGTTCATCTAGTTGGATGCCTGTGGTAAGTGGAGTACCCCAAGGGACTGTACTAGGTCCACATATATTCATCCTCTACATAAACGACATCAATCAAATGGTCATATCTAGTCTGAAGCTATTCACTGATTACTGCATCACCTACAGATCAATACACCCCCCCCATGATTGATTAAACTCTTTTCAGACAGACTGAAACAACCTGGTCACATGGTCACACAAATGAGGCATGAAATTCAACACGGAAAAATGCAAAGTGATGAGAATCTCCAGAAAACGAAATCTAGGAAAAAACTTCCTACCAAATGATTGGTGTTCCTCTTGAAGTGAAAGAAGGCAAATACCTCACTCATCATCCAAAACAGCCTTAAGTGGGACAAGCAGACAAACCAAGCTGTAACTAAAGCAAACCGAATGCTAAATTTCATTCAAAGCAATTTCCACTCCTGTTCGAGAACGGTGAAGGAAAACCTGTACAAAACCATAGTGCAACCCCACCTTGAATATGGGAATGCATCATGGAACCCTGGAACCAAGAAATACAAGGACACCCTTCAGAAAGTCCAACGCAGGTTTGTCAAGAGTGATTACAATCCCAACTTGTGTGACAGCAGTGCTAGAAGACCTCAACTGGGACAGTATAGAAACAAGAAGACAAGTTCAGAGGCTGGTTACCCTGTACAAAATGCTTAGCGGCAAGATAGATGGTTCACCCTCCATGTACATATTTTTAAAAAAAAGCCACAGAGGAGCAGATGTCCTCATGATGAGCAGTTCTGCACCTTCCAATGTTTATCAACACCTTTCTATTAGTTATTCTTCCCAGAAACTGTCCAGCCCTGGAATGGTCTATCCCAATCCATAATTTATATTAGGAACAGCACAGCATTCAAATTTGCCCTCCAGCAAAATAACTCCATTTTAGCACACTACCCACTCTCGCCTGCATCTGAACTTCTGGTTATAGTACCCAGTGGACTTTTTGGAAGTAATGAATACAAGGTACAGTATAATCAATGGCATGAATATTAATTTATTAGGGAAATTTAAAAAAAAATGCATCGCAAAAATAAATGCACAAACACCATATCAATCGTGATGCCGTTCCAGAAGTCCATTCATCTGCAGTAGACTTTGCCTCACTTCCAGCAGATGTAAAAACATTCAGTACAGACAGTCAGTACTATGCAATGCACTGTCTGTTGACAGATCTACTAATGTACCTAAAAATTTTCACATTGACCAACAGTGACAATGCACTTGAACCTACTCCACTAAGACCCCGTCCACACGTAGCCGGGTATCTGCTAAATCGAAGATATTTTTCTACGTTTTGGCCTGTCATCCACATGAAAACTCATCAAAAACGAATATTTAAAAAAACTCCGGGCAAAGTGAAGATTTTTGAAAACTCCGTGTATGCCTTTTCGTGTGGACAGAGATAACCGGAGGTTTGCGTTTTAGAACGTCACAATCTGCGCCAAAAAAATGACAACAAATCTGCCCTGACATCAAACGTGCAACCTTTGTTTACTGCAGAAGCCAGATTAAGCATGGACTTAAGCTAGCCGCACACCACGGCGATCCACGCGGTACCGAACCGACCCATTTCAGAGCCGACTCCCGACAGGGCACGCACATATCCCCGACTGTTGACGAGTGCAGTCGTGATTGAAGCGACACGTGACAACTTAATAGCTTTGTGATTGGCTATTGGATATAGTTACTGTTAAATCCAACACTTGAAGATGCTACAGGCTGAATTACAAATGACACAACATGGAATATGTAGAGCACTATCTAGGCTGCATGAGCTATTATTTCCAACCTTAAATAGTGCACTTATATAGGGGAGTTAAAGCGATTTGGAATTCAGCCACACAACTTGAGCAGAGTGGCTTTCCAGCCCACTGTGTCTATGGATAAAGCTTCAGTCTATGGAATTACAGTATATACCTGCATTAGGTGCTACCAACACGTATTCCTCACGCTAGAAATTGTGTTTAATGATGTCACGTATTATATGCGAAAGATATGATTGGCTATTGCTAGCGACTCTCGCCGATCAGTCTGGCTCCCGATTAGTTTTTCGAATCGGCTGTGAGATGAGTCGGTACCATCGAAAACTAGTCTTTATGCCTGACTCGCGACTTCAGTTGGCTCGGTACGCTGAAAATCGGCGTAGTGTGCGGCTAGCTAAAGAGTAATGGATCGGAGTAGTGCCTTGAAAGCGTTAATTATTGTCCAGGTGCTATTTACATGTTTAATTTTAGAAGCCCAACTACTGCTCCAAGAGCACAGGCGATGTGATTAGGGGGTAGGATTTGGGGAAATAACCATCTACAGGTTTGGAATGCTTATGAATGTGATTGAAAACGCAGATGTTCGGTTATGTGTGGAAGGGATTTTTTTCGAAGACGAGGTGGTGTGGATAAAACATTTTTATAAACGGAGGGGGGGGGAAATGTTCGGTTTTAAAAATACCCGGCTACGTGTGTACATGGCATAAATCTAATCTAATAAATCTTACCCTCTTTCTTCTCTGTTGCCTCTGGGCTGAACTCATCCTGCTGCAAGATCCGGTTGCAGCTTTGTACAGGGAGTTCCTGCGTACTGCCTCAGAGGAGGTCTGAGAGGCAGCTAGAAAACAATTACATGAGTATGTTATAAATAAACAGAAATAGCCACAGTAAAATAAATAAAAAATGCAGGAATTCTACCTTGCTATTGTCATTAACCACTTGCAAATTGTCTGGAGCAAGAGCTTTGACTAAATAAGAAAGTGTTGAGGCGAGCTCAGTCTCTGAAGAAAAAAATGTAAATGGATTAGAGAACATATTTATTTATTTACTTTTATACAGTACAATGCATGTAGTCTATTCTTTTTCCCCCTTATCCTTGCTCCAGTTCATAGTGCCTGCAATTTGCTTCGGAGTTGGAAAGACGACACACCATGTCATCTTATCCTTCAGTAAGTGAATGCAGGGAGCTGATTAGCCCTTCATTATCCAGGCTGAAGTTTGAAATGATTGTTCCTACATTATTTTTCTTAACACAAACAAGTAATACTTTTAGCAGAACTGCTAACATTACCAGTGCTGACTGGATAACAACAGTCTTGTCCTTGTCTGCACAAAGCATCATGGGAGGAAGGAAGACTTATAAAATACATGGGTGTAGTGCGTTCTGGGAAATGCAGTTGAAAATATATTAGCACTTGATTCTTTTATATTGCGTGTTCGAAGAAGAAAGACCACATTTCCTGTAACTCTCGGCTCAGCTGTGGTGTGATGTGATGACGTCAATCCAACCTTGCAAAGTGAAGTGGCAATGGTAAATTTTTTTTTTCCCAAGTTTTTTTTTTTTTCCTTGTAAATATGACTAATTCTAGAGAATTTTTTTAGTTTTTTTTTTTTTTTTTTGGGGGGGGTGTCACAAAAAATTTAGTTTTTTCCCCTCAAATTTATGCCTTTAATGTCGGAAATTCTGTATTTTTCTCATATTACCCCCTCTCCCAGTTCCATATTTTTCCCCCTACAATGGCCCTAATACACTGATCAGCCCTAACATTAAAACGACTGACAGCTGAAGTGAACAACATAGATTATCTCATTACAATGGCACCTGTCAAGTGGTGGGATATATTAGGCAGCAAGAGAACAGTCAGTTCTTGAAGTTGTTGTGTTGAAAGCAGGAAAAATGGGCAAGCATAAGGATCTGAACAACTTTGATAAGCGTAGCACAAACTGCTGAAAAATTTAATGCTGTGGTGTCAGCATTAACTTTTTCAGCAGTTTGTGCTACAGTAGCTCTTCTGCGGGATTTTACCATATGGGCTAGCTTTCGTGCCCCATGTGAATCAGTGAGCTTTCGACACTCATGACCCTGTTGCCAGTTTGCTGGTTGTCCTTCCTTGGACCACTTTTGGTAGGTACTAACTACTGCATACCCAGAGCACTCCACAAGATGTGCCATTTTGGAGATGCTCAGACCCAGTCATCTAGCCATCGCGATTTGGTCTTGGTCAAAGTCACTCAGATTCTTACGCTTACCCATTTTTCCTGCTTCCAATGCATCAACTTCATAAACTGAATGTTCTCTTGCTGCCTAATAAATTTTATTTCTTGGCAGGCGCCACTGAATTGAGACAATCAATGTTATTCGCTTCACTTGTCGGTAGTTTTAATATGATGGCTGATCGGTGTACACCATTGTGCTAATACCATAGTTCAGTGATACTCACTATTTTTTTTTTCACAAGAGCCACATTGGTAGAGCAAAATCAAGGGAAGAGCCGCTTTTACGACAACATACCAAATCCCCTTTTGCAAATGTGCATTTCTACATATAAATTGGACATCCCACAAAAAAAGAAACAACACAGCCAATACATTTTCAATTAAGACCATATTTACCTTAATACTGGGATGAGCGGAAGCTGGCATGCATGTCCTTGACTTTCTTCATGGTGTATTTGTAGTTTGTTGTTGCAATCACAGTGAGGCATTCAAGATGAGCATGGGTCAGTCGGTTTCTTTGTTTCCTCTTGATAGTGTTCATGGTTGAAAATGTTGACTCACAGGTGTATGTGCTCATGAAGAAAGACATCACTTTCTGTGCAAGTGGTTTCAAACTGGGAAAGTGTGCTTCAGAGACCAAACTCCAGAAGTGGCCAACACCTGCTCTGAGTTCAACTTGGAGAATGGTATTTGTTTGCAGCTCTATTATTTCACTCTCCAGAGCGGCACGATTACCAGGGCAGAGCTGTGTGATGGTTGGAGTGAGAGAGGATGCATCCACATGGAAGGGGTTTTCAATAAAATTGAAAATCACCTTATGTTCAGTCACATCACTGAATCTGGACTCAAACTCGCCCTTCAGTTCCTCCAAAACTTCAACAAATCCTCTGTAGCTGAAGTGCTGCTGCAGAGATGGGTCACTTGTGGTTGTTGCTCTGAGTTTTGGGAAGTGGATGAGTCCTCTGTCAGGTATCCACAGAGCAGTTATTTTGTTTTGGAATGCTCTGACTGCCCTCAGCATGTCACTTGGAAGCTTGTCTCTCCCTTGGAGCTGCAAGTTGAGAGCGTTCAGGTGACGGATAATGTCAGTAAGGAGGGCCAGCTGTATGATCCAGTGTGGGTCTTTCAACTCTGGCTGGTGTTTCCCCTTGCTGTCCAAGAAAGTGTTGATTTCAGGAAGGAGGCTCAGGAACCGCTCTAGCACATTTCCACGGGTCAACCGTCTCACTTCACCGTGTAACACTAAATCGCTGTACACGGTGTCATAGTCTTGAATTAGCTGTCTGAACTGTCTGTGGTTTAAGTGCTCTTGAAACAATGTAATTGACCACATGCACAACCCTTTGCATCACATTTTTGAATTCATTGTTTCTGAGCTTTGATACCAGTGCCTCCTGATGGATGATGCAGTGGAAGCTGATGAAATTGGGAATTTCATCTTTTTTTTTTTTTCATGAGGCCAACAAGACCCTTCTCTTTGCCTCGTATGCTTGGGGCACCATCAGTACACACACTTGCAAGTTTGGACCAGCTGAGATGATTTTCCTCAAAAAATACCGAAAGTGCATTCAGAATATCCTCACCTCTTGTTTGGCCATGGAGTGGTAGTAAGCACAACATTTCCTCTCAAAGAGTTTTCTTTTGGGAACCTCACCCGAATGCACAGCTGAGCAACATCGGTGATGTCTGTGCTTTCTGTGCGATGCTGAAACAAGGTGCGGCGCGCAGATCAGCCAACAACTGGTCATGCACGTCCTTTCCGATGTCTTCCATCCACCTCATTGTTGAATCAGACAACTGTAATCCTTTTATTTGTTTAAGGATCGTGTCCTTGTTGTCAAAGTCTGTGAACAGTATTTCTGCTGAAGCCAAAAAACAGTCTTTTACTATTTGAGTCTGAGAACGTTTTTTTGGCCCGCGCCAAAATCCAAGCTATCTCAAAAGATGCCTCTGTTAAACGCTCTGCAGTGGAGGTTGTCCTGTGGATAAGATTTTGCTGCTCACAAAGTGAAGCAGTGAGCTGTGCTATTTTCCTCTTTCTTATTTCACTGCCAGGCGGATAACTTTCATTGAAATTTGGATGCGCAGTTTTGAAATGGCGCTCCAAGTTGCTTCGTTTGAAACAGGCGTGGGTTTGTTTGCATATTAAGCACAGAGGGTTCATGCCATGAAGAATAAATAAGAATTCATCTGTCCACTTTCCTTGAAATTTCCTGTGCTTATCTTGTATGCTTCGTACCTTTCGTTTTTTACTGGGTACACCCGACATTTGCCTGCTCATCCCCTCTCCGGCGTCTTCATGCTGATTTTCGTTTGTTTTTTGTGCTGGTTTTTGCCCTTTTTTAATTAAAAACCAATCCATTGTGCCTGCATCTCACGCTGGCTAGCAGGGCTAGCGTGCACTGCGGCCAGGTTTAACAGTGCCCCCTTTAGGAAACACCATTAAGCCTTAATTAATACTTAATAAAAATACTTAATACTACAAAAACTCAAACAACTGCATTAAGTATAATGCAAATGTTTGCGTTTTTGTAGTGCAGTGTTCACTGTATGTTTATGTAGCACATTTGAAAAAATGTATTGGCTGTGTTACCATATTGTTATAAGCTACTATGCGAGTGCAAGCCACCAATTAAAGCTTGACGAGCCGGATGTGGCTTGCGAGCCGCGCAATGAGTATCTCTGCCATAGTTGTTTACACACTATTCAAATTTGCTGGTTAGTTTAGAAGTTAGCGATGGCTTCTCTCTCTCTCCCTCTGACTGCGGTGAACACATCCACTGTGCATTTAAGCAAGATGGTAGAAAAGGTGGCTGTGGTCATGCCAATTTGAGGATAGATTAGGGATAAAATTAGCTCATAAAATCATTCAAATTCTGTAAAGCTGCTTTGCGACAGTGTCTATTGATAAAAGCACTATAAAAACAAACTTGACACTTTGCACAGTGGTTGAGATCTAGGAGATTCATAGAAAGTAAAAGATCTGAATGAGATGCTATGAACACACAACTTTTCCAAGTAGGTTGATGTGTTCTAATGCAAATATTCATCTGGGATAATCTGATTGCTGTTTGAACAGATACAGATATTGCTGTACAATTGTATGCAAGCATGTAAATCGTTTTAAATGATTTAAAGGTTGTTCTTTGACACCATTAAATATTCAAAAAAAGCATGGTTCTTTTCTTGTGCTCACTCGTCATTCACAGCGAGATAAGTCCTCTGTTGATCCCTCACTCTGGAAATTAGCAAGCATTAAATCATCATGATGAAAACATATGTAGCCTGCAATCAGTGGTAGTAAGGACAGCTGGTAAAATAAAGCATCAATGTACATTAATTGCTGTGGATATACAGTAAATGAATTCTGTAAACTTTTTTGCAGTTGCATTTATAGTAACATTTTAGAAGTAATGATAAAGGCTTTGAGAGTCTAGAAAATTTAACCATGATTTAAAATAACTTGTTGACCTAAATTGTATTGTTTTGTGTATTTTTAATAATATTGACCAGTACTAGTGGCATACAAGGTACATCATAACATACTTACTTACATGAGGCAAATCCATTCAAGCTAGAATTTGAGTCGATAATTATACTAAGCCTGATCTGTTTATACCAGAGACTTTCTTAAAGTGCATTTAATGTCCCTAAACCACACTTTTCCTTGTACAACCCTGATTCCAAAAAAGTTGGGACAAAGTACAAATTGTAAATAAAAACGGAATGCAATGATGTGGAAGTTTCAAAATTGCATATTTTATTCAGAATAGAACATAGATGACATATCAAATGTTTAAACTGAGAAAATGTATTATTTAAAGAGAAAAATTAGGTGATTTTAAATTTCATGACAACACATCTCAAAAAAGTTGGGACAAGGCCATGTTTACCACTGTGAGACATCCGCTTTTCTCTTTACAACAGTCTGTAAACGTCTGGGGACTGAGGAGACAAGTTGCTCAAGTTTAGGGATAGGAATGTTAACCCATTCTTGTCTAATGCAGGATTCCAGTTGTTCAACTGTCTTAGGTCTTTTTTGTCGTATCTTCCGTTTTATGATACGCCAAATGTTTTCTATGGGTGAAAGATCTGGACTGCAGGCTGGCCAGTTCAGTACCCGGACCCTTCTTCTACGCAGCCATGATGCTGTAATTGATGCAGTATGTGGTTTGGCATTGTCATGTTGGAAAATGCAAGGTCTTCCCTGAAAGAGACGTCGTCTGGATGGGAGCATATGTTGCTCTAGAACCTGGATATACCTTTCAGCATTGATGGTGTCTTTCCAGATGCGTAAGCTGCCCATGCCACACGCACTAATGCAACCCCATACCATCAGAGATGCAGGCTTCTGAACTGAGCGCTGATCACAACTTGGGTCGTCCTTCTCCTCTTTAGTCCAAATGACACGGCGTCCCTGATTTCCATAAAGAACTTCAAATTTTGATTCGTCTGACCACAGAACAGTTTTCCACTTTGCCATAGTCCATTTTAAATGAGCCTTGGCTCAGAGAAGACGTCTGCGCTTCTGGATCGTGTTTAGATACGGCTTCTTCTTTGAACTATAGAGTTTTAGCTGGCAACGGCGGATGGCATGGTGAATTGTGTTCACAGATAATGTTCTCTGGAAATATTCCTGAGCCCATTTTGTGATTTCCAATACAGAAGCATGCCTGTATGTGGTGCAGTGCCGTCTAAGGGCCCGAAGATCACGGGCACCCAGTATGGTTTTCCGGCCTTGACCCTTACGCACAGAGATTCTTCCAGATTCTCTGAATCTTTTGATGATATTATGCACTGTAGATGATATGTTCAAACTTTTTGCAATTTTACACTGTCAAACTCCTTTCTGATATTGCGCCACTATTTGTTGGCGCAGAATTAGGGGGATTGGTGATCCTCTTCCCATCTTTACCTGTCCCAACTTTTTTGAGATGTGTTGCTGTCATGAAATTTCAAATGAGCCAATATTTGGCATGAAATTTCAAAATGTCTCACTTTCGACATTTGATATGTTGTCTATGTTCTATTGTGAATACAATATCAGTTTTTGAGATTTGTAAATTATTGCATTCCGTTTTTATTTACAATTTGTTCTTTGTCCCAACTTTTTTTGGAATCGGGGTTGTACAAAGCAACAATCATTATGTTGATTGACCATGTGTTTTCGAGCCATAGCTAAGCCATAAATTAATGGAAAATCGATAAGATCACTCGATTTTCATGGAATCTGCGGAGACTGAACCGGAAGATCCCGAAGGGGTGCATGACATCAGACGTGTAACAATCCAGGTATCAATTTCGTTCATGTGTGCAGCAATGGTTAGACCAGTCTCAAATGGAATCACGTTTTAGAGAGAATTCTGATAGTGATTTGGATTCTTATATGTTGGATGAAGGGACAGATGATGATCAAGGATATTCCAGAGTAAATGGTTATCTTTTTGAGCCCCCAAGACAAGAGACTAATGCCAGTTCACTCAGTTCATGACCGTCCCACTCACCGTCGATGATGCACTAGCCAGAGAGATTTAGAAACACAGATTGGTTTGTGAATTTTTTTTTTATTCTAAGCTGGCCACTACAAAATTGTGAAGGTAGCTGAGCAGACACTGTTGAGTGGGAGTGGATTTGGCCACAAAAATCAGTGTGAGAGAGAATGGGCAATATAATTTAATGTCAGGATTGAAAAAGATGAATCAAGCAATGTGTCCATAGGCAAAATTCAAATCAATCAGTAAAATTACAAAACGAAAAAAAAAGGAATCAAAATTCAGAAAAATTAAAAAGTAAGGAAACGTACAAAATACTGCCAAATTCAGAATCTGCTAACCTCTAAACTGCAGAGGATTAATTGTAACACTCACAGAGCCTCGGTGCTCACACGCAGTATAACAATCAAGACCACAGACATGAGACTAAACAAGCAAAAATATAGCAGGTGACCAGCACCATTTACAAACAACAGTGAACACATACCAATCAGTTAACACATAAACAACAAGAGAGACTCTGAGACAAAAGCACAAGTTCTTATACATGCAAACAAGCAGATTTACTAAATAAAAACAAAGACATTCCATCCTAATAGCACATGAAAAGACAATACAGAGGTGGTTTGATCAAGGCCGCCTCTGTCATCCCCATGGCCGCAACCAGGATGAACTAGCCCAATTAGGCCCAGAACCAAATAAATACTACATCGTTTCCTGCCGGCACCTTTTTGCTGCTGGACAGATGCTGCCAGACCGAAAAACGCAACAAACATTAACCGCCCAACGGTAATCATTTTATGCTCAAAAACATTTCTTTTGCGCTCAAGTTTGCGCCCCACTTAAGCACAATAAATGTCCACAGCATAATAAAGTAGTCTTGCGTGTTTTTCTATAACATTGCATTTGTTAAAGCACCAGTCCAATGTTCGCTCAATAATGTTATATGTGAACGCGAATGTAAAAGTCCATGTACAAGTATGGGCTTATGTGTGTGTGCGCGAACGTCTGTGTGTGCGCATTTGTGTGTAGAACAGTCCCTCTATGGAAGGCTTCTCTGTGCGGTCACTTCATGACGGTCACAAAAATATAGGGAAAATATATACATGTACCTCAATAAATGCAGAAATATAATCTTTAAAATGTACACTTATTCAGTGTAATTACTGAAAGAAAATATGAAGTGGGCGATAATGGGGGAATCAATTAACTGTCAGATCAAATGTAATTTATTAAATAAATGCGTTTCTTTTTTGCTCTAATAATTCCCATGTGGTCATTCTGGTGGTGGTGGTGAATACTTGATGGATCAGGTTTATTATTAGTAGGTGACATGAAATCTGCCTGCTTTGTTTGCACAAACCTCACCCACTGTCATTTTAGATTAATTAATTTCTCAGACATTCATGAACTGAATGTCCTGTTGTATATGAATTTGAACACCCAAACACAACTCTGCACTTTCCCATCATTATTTTTGTAAGATTCAACTACCAAGCTCCTCCACGTCAATTCCTGGCGGTTTTCTGTGCTGCCTACATGTTCCCGTGAATGGTGTTTAACCTGCACCTCCATGGTAATGCTGCCTACTGACAAATCACACTTTTCATACAGTGAATGCTGCTGCCAATCTTTTCTGTAAATGATATCATCTAAATAAGCAAGGACATATGTGCTGTGAAGGCAGAATATTCTGTTCACGAGATGTTGAAATGTTGTTGGGGCCCCAAACAAACCAAATGGAAAGGTGACAAATTGGTATAACCCAAACCAAGTGGAAAAAGATGGGCTTTTTTCCCCTTTTGGTTTCAAGAGAATCTTCCAATACCCCTTGGTAAAAATCCCCTTTAAATCGGTCACTGAATGAATAAAAGCAAGTCGTGACTAACCAGTTGAGCAGTTCATTGATATGGGCATTTGGTATGTGTCAGACAGCGCACAAAAATGGACCCACCCATAGGCCTTGGTGCCCAAGGCCATGGGGCTGCTCCAATTGCTTTTGGACTCCTTGATGACTCCCACTCAATTACTACTTGAGCATAACCTTGAGTTAATCCCAAACCACTTTTTTTGTTTTTGGATAACTGTGGTGCCTGTGCACAGCTACGCCTGGAGGAGTCTCAATGTGGTGCTCTATGAGGTCTGTGTGAAGAGGTGAGTAAAGGGGAAAACACATTTGGAAATTTTCCCTTGCAACCTGTGCTCTCCAAGAAGGTGACATGTGGTCTCCACAGGTCTGGTATTCCAGTTGCACATGTGGTGGAAGCTGCTTCCTCTAACAGCAAGGAGTGGAGGCATAGGGCCCATCTTCCTCCAGCCATTTCCATGCATCTGCAATGCACTCAAAGTGTCTTAGGATCATTGGTGGAAGAAATATTTGTGAGCGTTATAGCAGAGCTGACTGGAGACAGACCATCAGAGCTTCAGGGCTCAATTTATTCTTCCAACTAGCACTTTTCATGAAGCTTTCAACAACTCAATGGAAAAATAAAACACCGTCCCAGTATTTTGTTGCTAATGCCTTATTCAAGTTCACCAACACTGTTCAAGATCATGGTCTGGGTGTGTGTGTGTGTCAGCTCTGTCCTGTTTTCTCTGGCTCATTTCCTTCTCTCCTGAAATTCATCTCATCTCGTCTTCTTCCGCTTATCTGGGGACGGTTCGCGGAGGCAGCATTCTGAGCATGGAAGCCCAAACTTCCCTTTCCCCAGACACCTCGGCCAGCTCCTTGGGAAGAACACCAAGGCGTTCCCAGGCCAGCCGAGAGACATAGTCCCTCCAGCGTGGCCTGGGTCTTCCCCGGGGTCTCCTCCCAGGGGGACATGCCTGGAACACCTCCCCAGGGAGGCGTCCAGGAGGCATCCAAAAGAGATGCCCGAGCCACCTCAGCTGATTCCTCTCGATGTGGAGGAGCAGAGGCTCTACTCCGAGCTCCTCCCGAGTGACTGTGCTTCTCATCCTATCTCTAAGGGAGTGCCCAGCCACCCTGCGAAGGAAACTCATTTCGGCCGCTTGTATCCACGATCTTGTTCTTTCGGTCATTACCCAAAGCTCATGACCATAGGTGAGGGTCGGGACGTAGATCGACCGGTAAATCGAGAGCTTCGCCTTTGGCTCAGCTTCTTCTTCACCACGACGGGCCGGTAAAGCAACCGCATCACTGCAGAGGCCGCACCGATCCGCCTGTTGATCTCGCGCTCTATCCTTCCCTCACTTGTGAACAAGATCCTGAGATACTTAAACTCCTCCACTTGAGGCAGGACTTCTCCATCAACCTGGAGAGGGCAAGCCACCCTTTTCCGGTCGAGAACCATGGCCTCTGACTTGGAGGTGCTGATTCTCATCCCAGCTGCTTCACACTCGACTGCAAACCGCCCCAGTGCATGCTGAAGGTCCTGGTTTGAAGAAGCCAACAGGACGACAACAACATCTGCGAAAAGCAGAGATGAAATCCTGTGGTTCCCAAACAGGATTCCTTCCGGCCCCTGGCTGCACCTAGAAATTCTGTCCATAAAGATTATGAACAGAACCGGTGACAAAGGGCAGCCCTGCTGGAGTCCAACATGCACTGGGAACAGGTCTGACTTGCTGTCGGCAATGTGAACCAGACTCCTGCTCCATTCGTACAGGGACTGGACAGCCCTTAGCAAAGAGCCCCGAACCCCATTCTCCCGAAGCACCCCCCACAGAATACCACGAGGGACACGGTCGAATGCCTTCTCCAAATCCACAAAGCACATGTGGACTGGTTGGGCAAACTCCCATGAACCCTCGAGCACCCTACGAAGGGTATAGAGCTGGTCCAGTGTTCTGCGACCAGGATGAAAACCGCATTGTTCCTCCTGGATCCGAGGTTTGACTATTGGCCGAATTCTCCTCTCCAGTACCCTGGAGTAAACCTTCCCTGGGAGGCTGAGAAGTGTGATTCCCCTATAATTGGGGCACACTCTCCGGTCCCCTTTCTTAAAAAGAGGGACCACCACCCCAGTCTGCCACTCCAGAGGCACTGTCCCCGACTGCCACGCGATGTTGCAGAGGCGTGTCAGCCAAGACAGCCCCACAACATCCAGAGACTTGAGATACTAGGGGCGGATCTCATCCACCCCCGGTGCCTTGCCATCGAGGAGCTTGCTAACCACCTCAGTGACTTCAGCTTGGGTAATGGATGAGTCCACCTCTGAGTCATCAGCCTCCGCTTCCTCAATGGAAGACATGACCGTGGGATTGAGGAGATCCTCGAAGTATTCCTTCCACCGCCCGACAATGTCCCCAGTCGAGGTCAACAACTCCCCACCCACACTGTAAACAGTGTTGGCAGAGTACTGCTTCCCCTTCCTGAGGCGCCGGACAGTTTGCCAGAATTTCTTCGAGGCCGACCGATAGTCCTCCTCCATGGCCTCACCGAACTCCTCCCAGTTCCAAGTTTTTGCTTCCGCAACTGCCCGAGCTGCGGCACGCCTGGCCTGCCGATACCCATCAGCTGCCTCAGGAGTCCTGGAGACCAACATGGCCCGATAGGACGACTTCTTCAGCTTGACAGCATCCCTTACTTCCGGTGTCCACCACTGGGTTCGGGGATTGCCGCCACGACTGGCACCGGAGACCTTGCGGCCACAGCTCCGAACAGCCGCGCCGACAATGGAGGCAGAGAACATGGTCCACTCAGACTCAATGACCCCCGCCTCCCTCGGAAGCTGGGAGAAGCTCTCCCAGAGGTGGGAGTTAAAGACGTCCCCGACAGAGTGCTCAGCCAGACGTTCCCAGCAGACCCTCACCATACGTTTGGGCCTGCCAGGTCTGTCTGGCTTCCTCCTCCGCCAGCGGATCCAACTCACCACCAGGTGGTGATCAGTTGACAGCTCAGCCCCTCTCTTCACCAGAGTGTCCAAGACATAGGGCCAGAGATCAGATGAAACGACAACAAAGTCGATCATCGACCTCCGACCTAAGATATCCTGGTGCCATGTGCACTTATGGACGCCCCTATGCTCGAACATGGTGTTTGTTATGGACAAACTGTGACTAGCACAGAAGTCCAACAACAAAACACCACTCGGGTTCAGATCGGGGAGGCCGTTCCTCCCAATCACGCCCCTCCAGGTGTCACTGTCGTCGCCCACGTGAGCGTTGAAGTCCCCCAGTAGAACAATGGAGTCCCCAGTCTGAGCACCTCTCAGTACCTCTCCCAGGTACTCCAAGAAGGCCAGATACTCTATTCTGCTATTCGGCCCGTAGGCACAAACAGCAGCAAGAGCCCTCTCCCCGATCCTAAGGTGCAGAGAGGCGACCCTCTCATTCACTGGGGTAAACTCCAACACATGGCGGCTGAGCTGGGGAGCTATAAGCAAGCCCACACCAGCCTGCCGCCGTTCACCATGGGCGACTCCAGAGAAGTGGAGAGTCCAGCCCTTCTCGAGGAGCTGGGTTCCGGATCCCAAGCTGTGCGTGGACGTGAGCCCGACTATCTCTAGCCGGTACCTCTCAACCTCCTGCACAAGCTCAGGCTCTTTCCCCCCCAGCGAAGTGACATTCCATGTCCCAACAGCTAGCCGCTGTGTTCGGGGATCAGGTCGTCGAGGCCCCTGCTTTCGACTGCCGCCCAATCCACATTGCACCAGCCCCCTATGGCTACCTCTGTGGGTGGTGAACCCGCAGGAGGTCGGGCCCACGTCACCGCTTCGGGCTGAGCCCGGCCGGGCCCCGTGGGCAAAGGCCCGGCCACCAAGCGCTCGCATACAAGCCCCAACCCCGGGCCTGGCTCCAAGTTGGGGCCCCGGCTGCGCCATACCGGGCTACGTCATGGTCCTTGATTTTATTTTATCCATAAGGGTTTTGGTGAACTGCTCTTAGTCTGGCCTGTCACCTAGGACCTGTCTGTCTTGGGAGACCCTAACAGGGGCGTAATGCCCCCGACAACATAGCTCCTAGGATCATTCAGCACACAAACCCCTCCACTACAATAAGGTGGCAGTTCTAGGAGGGGCTCTCCTGAAATTACAAAAATTAAAACTCACACAGATTAGAATCATCATGTTACCTGCAATTAGGAGAAGCATGGGCTTTTTAAATTCTGAGTGGCCTCTCCTGATTCAATATAATGAGGAAGCTCCTTTTTCAGAGGGGAAAGTGTGGGCTTGAAGTTTAAATGTTTGATTCACGTTATGTAAAATAAGCTGTATGATATGATGAATAACCTTTATTATGCAGAATCCGGGCTGTAATGTATATATGAAAAGCTTTTAATTCTAAAAATCTAATCATAAATTTTTTGAAAACGTGATTTTTTTTTTTTTTTTTTACTGGCAACAAAATACACAAATCAACAGACTTCACTTTTATGAAGTTTAAATCTTACTTGGCTTAATAATGCAAACGCAGTAATGATACGAGTAAACAATTCCTTTGCCATAGCAACATGACTCTTGCTGTCTATCACTTTTCTTAGTGAATAAAAACAAAAGCATGTCCCCAAAAATGCAAGGAATTTTTTTTTTTTTTGGGGGGGGCAAGAGTGGTCAGTGATGGAGTTTATAGGCAGCAAAATGCTCCCAAAGCCTGGGTGAGTGTGTTCACTGTTTTGTGTGTGTTCACTGCTTCAATGATCGGACTTACAAACTCTTGACATTTGGGCATCTTTAGGGCTCTTAACAACAATTTAGAACCAATATATTCACTAGCCTCGGGAAGTCATGTAGGGTGTAGGTGACATCATGATTTCAAGTCAAGTCAACTTTTTTGTCAAATATGCTATGCATGCTCAACATACAGCACAGATGAAATTTCAATCCTCTCTGACCCACGGTGCAAACAGGCAATGCAGTAAATAAAAATAGAATAACTGAAATAAACAATATAAACACTCTAGATAAGAAATAGACAAACATATATATATATATATATATATATATAAATTGGAGCAAAAGGACATAAAATAAACAGTCAATGGCACTTGAGGTATTGCAGGTAAACATGAAATAAGCAGTATAAACAATAAACTAATAGCTGTTAAGGTGAGGTAGTGCGGAATAGTGCAAATGAGCGAGGTAAAGTGAAATGTGCAGTCCCTGAGTTCAGTGTGCAAATGAATGTTGAGAGTATATATGTGTGTGTGTGTGTGTGTTGGGGGGGACTGTGAGGGTGACATGTCAGATACTGAAGGGGGGGCAGGGGGGTGTACAGGCAGAATCTGTGGCAGAGGGGGGAGGAGGGGTAGAACAGGGAGGGAGTTGAGCCTCCTGACCGCCTGGTGAAAGAAACTGTCCTTGAGCCTGCTGGTTTTGGCCCGGAGACTCTGCAGTCTCCTCCCCGATGGCAGCAGACTGAAGAGGCTGTGAGATGGGTGGGTGGGGTCACCTGCAATCCTGATGGCTTTGCGGGTGAGGCAGGAGTTATAGATATCCATAAGAGAAGGGAGAGAGACACCAATGATCCTCTCAGCTGCTCTCATGATGCGCTGCAGAGTCTTGCAGCAGGACATGGTGCAGGCGCCATACCACACGGTGATGCAACTGGTCAGGATGTTCTCGATGGTGCCTCTGTAGAATGTGTGCATGATGGGGGCCGGGGCTCTTGCTCTCCTCAGTTTGCGGAGGATGTACAGACGCTGTTGGGCTTTTTTGGCCAGTGATGCGGTGGTGTTGCTCCAGGACAGGTCTTCAGAGATGTGCACACCCAGAAACTTG
Source organism: Neoarius graeffei (assembly GCF_027579695.1). Lineage (NCBI taxonomy): Eukaryota > Metazoa > Chordata > Actinopteri > Siluriformes > Ariidae > Neoarius > Neoarius graeffei. The sequence continues at coordinate 34,630,706 of NC_083580.1, forward strand.
GTGCTGCTCACTCTCTCCACTGCAGCACCATCGATAGTTAGTGGAGCATGCTGGGTGTGCGCTCTCCTGAAGTCCACAACAATCTCCTTCATCTTCTCCACGTTCAGGCGGAGATTGTTGTCCTTGCACCACGTGACCAAGCGGCTCACCTCACTCCTGTAGATTGTCTCATTGCCATTGTTGATGAGACCCACCACAGTCGTGTCGTCCGCAAACTTAATGAAGAGGTTGGAGCTGGATGTTGGTGTGCAGTTGTGGGTCAGCAGAGTGAAGAGGAGGGGGCTCAGCACACATCCTTGGGGGGCCCCCGTGTTCAGTGTGATGGTGCTGGAGGAGTTGCTGCCGACCCGTACAGCCTGTGGTCTCCCCGTCAGGAAGTCCAGCAGCCAGTTGCACAGGGAAGGGTTGAGTCCCAACTGGTCCAGTTTATGAATGAGCTGCTGAGGAATGATCGTGTTGAATGCTGAGCTAAAGTCTATGAACAGCATTCTGACGTACGAGTCTTTTGTCTCCAGGTGGGTGAGGGCTGAGTGGAGGGCAGTGGAGATGGCGTCATCGGTCAAACGGTTGAACTGATATGCAAACTGGAAAGGGTCCACGGTGGGGGGGAGGGGAGACTTGATATGCCGCATGACTAGCCGCTGGAAGCACTTCATGAGGATGGGAGTGAGTGCGACCGGGCGGTAGTCATTGAAGCAGGAGGGAGACTGCTTCTTCGGGACCAGGATGATGGTAGTGGCTTTGAGGCACGTAGGGACAACAGCCTGGCTCAACGAGATGTTGAAGATGTCTGTAAAGACATCTGTGAGCTCCTCGGCACAGTCTGTCAGGACACGACCAAGAATGTTATCAGGACCCCGTGCTTTCTGTGCATTTGTCATCCTGAGAGCTCTCCTCACGCTGTCTGGGGACAGCGTCAACACCTGGTTGCCGGGAGGTGGTGGGGTCGTCTGTGCTGTGGTGCTGTTGTCTGCCTCAAAGCGAGCGAAGAAGTCGTTCAACTTATTCAACAGAGAGGTGGAGTTATCACAGGTCTGTGGCGAGGGCTCGTAGTCTGTGATGGTCTGAATCCCCTGCCACAGGTTCCTGGTGTCTCTGCTGTCGTTGAAGTAGTCAGCAATGTTCCTGGAATACTGTCTCTTGGCCACCCTGATGCCTCGTGACAGGTTGGCCCTAGCTGTCCTCAGGCCCACCTCGTCCCCAGCTCTGAAGGCGGTGTTCCGAGCCCTCAGGAGCCTGTGGACTTCCCCTATCAGCCATGGCTTCTGATTTGCCCGAATGGAGATGGTTCTGGTGACTGTAATGTCGTCCATGCACTTCATGTCGGCAGTGACGGTCTCCATGTACTCCTGGAGATCTGTAGTGTTGTTGTAGGTGGCCGCCTGTCTGAACATGCTCCAGTCAGTGGTGGAAAAACAGTCCTGGAGTGCCTCTGAGGACCCCTCTGGCCACACACGTACCTGCTTTGTAGCTGGTTTGGTGACTTTTTAACCAACGGGCTGTATGCTGGCATTACCATAACAGTGGAGTGATCTGAGGCCCCAAGGTGGGGGAGGGGTAGGGCTTTGTAGGCGCCTTTGTGCATGGTGTAAACATTGTCCAGAGTATTGTTTCCACATGTGGGAAAGTTGATATGTCCATAGAGTTTTGGAAACATGCTCTTGGGGTTTGCATGGTTGAAATCCCCAGCCAGGATGAGGAAAGCATCTGGGTGGGCTGTCTGCTGCTCACTGATGTGCTGATAGAGTTCATTGAGTGCTTCACTCCTGTTGTTATTGGATCCGGGAGGGATGTATATTGCTACCAGCAATATGGCTGTAAATTCCCTCGGCAGGTAGAATGGCCGGCACTTAATAATTATAAACTCCACCAGTGGTGAGCAGTGTTTGCAGACTACGACAGCATCGCGGCACCAGGCATCACTGATGTAAACACAGAGTCCTCCGCTGCGAGTCCCCCCCCCCCCCCCCACTAGCACTCTGTCTGACCGGTAGCATGTTAGCTGGGCTAGCTGAATGGCACAGTTCGGGACGCTGTCGTTAAGCCATGTTTCCACAAACACAAGGACGCAACACTCACTCCCAGACTTAGAAGATGAGCGGAGTAGGCGGACATAACTTGTCCAACTTGTCCAGCGAGTGTACGTTGGCCAGAGTGATGGTAGGGCTAGCCGGCCGGTGAGGGCTAGCCGCTAGCCTAGCCCGGATACCTCTGCGCTTGCTCCTCTTCTGCTTCCGCATGTTCCGCCTGTGGCGCCTCCACTGTGGGCTGGATGCAGGAGTGGGGGTCAGTGGTTGAGCAGGCCTCCGGAGCAAACCGTAGTCGCATAGCACTTCTGTGTCCGCTGGATTTATATCAGTGAATATAGTTCTGCGGATGTCGGCGATATTTGAACCTTGGAGAGAGTTAGATGGCAGCGCCCAGGGACATTTGTTTTTCTTTAAAAGTGTATATAGTGCCTTATTATAATGCTTCAAAATGAATATCATTAGTAACAACCAAAATTAATTAATCAAGCAGGGGGAAAATAATTTATTTTATTATCAAGCACAAACCTGTTGATAAATTGTGGCTTCCAGGTCCCAGAAAAAGACAGCCTTGCCCCACGGCTTATCTCACATGACATTACACGTGGAACCCTGGTTATCAGGATCATTTCAGTTCATCTGACTCCATGCTTGTTTACTTGCTGAAATTGGATATTGTTGATGGAATCTTACAAAAATAATGATGGGAAAGCGCTGTGTTGTGTTTGGATGTTGTTTTTGAATTTGAACAGGACATTTAGTTCACGAATTTCCGAGAAATGACACTAATCTCAAGTGACAGTAGGTGAGGTTTGTGCAAATGACATGGGCAGATTTCGTGTCACCTACTAATAATAAATCTGATTCATCAAGTGTTCACCACGACCAGAACAACCACATGGGAATTATTGGAGCAAAAAGAAACCCATTTATTTAGTAAATGACATTTGATCTGACATTTGAACAGTTTGTCGATCCCCCTATTATCTCTCTCTCTCTCACACACACACACACACACACACACACACACACACACACACACACACACACACACACACACACACACAACATTTACATGCTCGCAACATCTGATCTTATCATATCTGATGCACTTTAACAGGATGAAAAATGCGCAGACGCAATCATTAATTATTAACTGAAACATGTTAAATGCTCTCAGATTGCAATATTGCCAGACTCAATTTTTTAGTTTTGTTCAGGAAAACATGATGAAAGGTAAGCACCGTGTTCTTCACATCTCTCACGCGTTACAGAGGAAGACTGTCATGAACTGGCAGTTTCTCATCTTGGGGGCTCGAAAAGATAACCATTTACTCCAGAATATCTTTGATAATCATCTGCCCCTTCATCCGACATAAGAATCCCAATCACAATCAGAATTCTCTCCAAAACATGATTCCATATCGAGACTGGTCTAACCACTGCTGCACATATGAACGAAACTGATACCTGAATTGTTACACGTCATGTCATGCACCCCTTCAGGATCTTCTGGTTCAGTCTTGGCAGATTCTGTGAAAATTGGCTGATCTTATTGATTTTCCATCAATGTATGTCCTTTTGGTTCAGCTATGGTTTGAAAACACATGGTCAATCAATATAATGATTGTTGCTTTGTACAAAGTGTGGTTTAGGGGCATTACCTTCACTTGAAAATAAAATCTGTATGCAGGTACAAATACGAACAAGTGAAGACCCAAACATCTTGTATGGATATTATCTGTCAGTATAAAGGAGTTTATTTTTTGGTTTTCTTAATCTTTAAACAAGCTAAGGAAAAAAATGCTATTACAAAGTTGAATACGCTGACTGGACTCAAGCTCTCCATGTTGTCATGGTAACATTGCCCATGACATCTAACATGCATACTGATTTAAGCTGCTTTTACACAGGCACTTGTGCCAGAACAAGTTGTTCCTGGAGCAAGTTGCCCCAGTGGAACTGCCCATCTAAACACAATCTGAGGCAAGTAGGAGGGCTTGTGCATGCGCGGTAGCGTTCATCTGGGTCATTTATCATCTGGACAAGACTGCTTCACACTAAATTCAGTGGTCAGTTCTTCTTGAGTGATTTTCCTTGTCAAACTTCTCCGCCTTTAAAAGATGGAGTCAAGCAATTCCCAAGCCAATTGCAGTGACATCTGGACTAAAGAAGTTCTTACCATCATCTACTTGTAAGGAAATGCAGATACCCAGTTGGATTTGAAGAAATTGGGCCACAACGAGCCGATTTACCGCTGAATCACAGACTGTTTAAACAGAGAAATGAGCAGCGAGAAGACAATAAGGCAAGTTAAAAACAGATTAAAAGACTTTTTCTTCTAATCACTGATTTGTGCATGCACACTTGTGTTTACCTGTCTAAATTCTGGTTTGCCACCAATAGTGTGTGAGCATGTAAACACAATGAAAAATGGGCACAACTTGTTCTGTGTGCGCTGCCTGTGTAAAAGCAGCTGAAGATCTCCAGTGTGAAAGCTCTTTCTTTATGTGGTTGGCTGCTTGGCCAATCATTCCAGCACAACACAGTTCCTTTTAGTGATACAGTATATTATGTACATTATTGCTTATCTGTTGCAAATGAGAATATATAGGTATCATGCCGCCATCTTGTGTCAGAACTACAATTCCCAGGCAACTTCTGCGTGACCTACGTCACGCGTGGGCGGGATCATCTACGTCAGTCCGCCATGCGCGAATAAGTCCAAGCGGAAGCTCCGCCATTTTGTCTCTCGCGTCCGGTTTCCGAGGAGTCTGGACGCATAAAGAGATGCTCTCCAACCCGAAAACACTTCTTTCTTGCAAGATTCACCATCCAGCGCGTTCTGTGCCTAACCACTGGCCAAGGTAAAAGTCCAGAATAGCGCGATCCTTAAACTCAACCTGAGTTACAACCGGTTTATCCGTATTAGAAGTGACGTCACGACTGCAGCCCAGGCAGTTAAAAGTTAAGAAGCGATTGAATCCTTTTTAACTCAAAAGCGCTGTGCATCTTATTCTGATCAGAGATTTTTCCTCACGAACGCTGAGGTTCGGACCAAGAATCCTCTGCTTTCCACGGGAACCACCGAAGTGCTCCGCTGGACCTGAAAGTTTTCTACGCCTCCATCACGAGCGGCTCACGTGCTCCCACGGCGAGGCCCGAAACTACACCGGCGAATAGTTCTTCATATCTTGCTAAAGGCAGGATTAAGTAAGATTTTGGCATTTGGGCATAATTAAGATAGTCTTAGGAATTTGCTTTTATTGAAATAGTGTGAATTTAAACCCAGATTTATCTGTTACACTGTTAGACACGCAGTGTGTTGATTTATTTTGGATCTATGTGCTCTCAATTGTTTAATAGATAGGCTGTGCATGCTCCTTCTCTCTCTCTTATTCTGACTAACACTAATTTCCTTATCATACATTTTGACCTTATCAAGGTTTCAGTGAGTTTGGTAATGTTATGAGTGTGGAATCTTTTTGTTACTGAGAAAACACGTGCTCAACAGGCCTGACCAGGCCTGATACACTTTAGGTAGCTTCCCTTTGTCTTTAGCAACACGTGCTCAGTAGGCCTCACCAGGCCTAACAAACACACTTAAGCTAGGCCATAGGGCCTTTCACAAACACACTAGCAACACAAGGCTAATCAAGGCCTACCATGTGCTCAGCAGGCCATCAGGCCTGATAAACCACACAGCTAGAAATCCACAAGCTAGCTTTTGTTCAGGCCATAGGGCCTTTCACAAACACACACTAGCAACACAAGGCTAATCTAGGCCTCCACCACGTGTAGTTAGCTACACGAGGCTAAACACATGGTCAAGTCCTTCCCACACACACACGCACACACACGCACACATTAGCAACAGAGCTAATCCTTTGTTCTATTTAGATAACATTCTTTTGTTTTAGCTAGCAACAAGCTAGGCCATACACACACACCACACGTATATATACACACCTCACTGCTTGTATATATTGATTTATTATTTTTATCTTTGTTATAATAAATTCATTTATTAAACAAACTGTTTGTGTGAGCAATATATGAAGTCCCCAATCTCTCGAAGAATTCAAAAAGGTGCATACAAGTTATGTAATATGGTAAGTGATCGTAATAATTTGGAAATATACCATAATTTAGCTGTTTGGTAATTTATTATTAAGCACCAGGATTAATGGTATGATTCACTAAATGATTCACTAAATGATTCACTAAATGATTCATTGGTATGATTCACTAAATGATTCATTGAACAATTCACTAAATGATTCACTTCAAATGAGTGATTCTATGGTACGATTCAATTCAAATGAGTCAAAGTAAACAATTCAATGGGATTGATTCATTTTAATTATTAACCTTCAAATTTAATGAGACTGATTTAATGAGATTGATCACTTAATATTAATAATTGACTGATTGCACCCACAAATATTTGAATATAAGGAATCAGCTCTGAAGCCATTTCTTGGTGACTGATCAAATAGATGTACTTTAACATTATTAGCGTGTCAGTACATTTAGGAAGCTGTCCTGTTAAACTTAAGTTTAATTCATGTGGTTTTATCGTTTGGTATCATCATAGTGTTTGTGTGTTTTTATTTATGGGTCTGTCTCAGAAACTGGTTACTGTGGGGGTACCCCACTAAATATATTCAGTCAATAAACTATACGGTTTTGAATGGTGATGTTGATTTGAATTTGAAATAAAATGATGAAAGAAATAATACAGATAAAACTAAATCTTTGATGTGAATACTCTATTCAGAATTTGGCAAAAATTCTGCAAATTTGTGGAAAAATGGCGGCTTGATCTGGGACATAAATGGTTGACTATATTTGCATTCCCTTAAAAAGGTTGTAGCCCACTGAAAAGTCTACAGTTATCACCAATTGTATTTTAAGTTGTAACTTTATACACCTAAGGATTGGTGCGCTCACAGAATAATCATAACCGTAATAAAACATCATGCAAAATATTTGATCACCATCGTAACTCCATTTTCCGCATACCCAAAACCAATACAATCGTGTGTTTTGATCTAAACGGAAAGCCTCAGGGTCAAGGCTACCTCACCAAAAGTAGTAACTTAAAATCACTACACCGTATAAAAATTTAGCTATAAATCTGCGATTTTGTTTTTTTAAAACAAAAGCTGAAAGTTAGGTATAGTATATGTTTCTTACAGAATGTTACAATGGTAGATGGTCTTGTATGAATTTCTGAGCTATAAAATGAGTTGTGGTCTATTTTTTACTGTAGCGTGTTATTTGTGTGCGGGGAAGGACACACATTAACAATGTACATGTGTAGAATGAAATTTTCCACTCCAACAGTTAGAAGTTGATCGTGATTCCATTTGCGGTCTTTCTGTTACATGGGTGATCTGTTCGGATGTTATCACTGAAAAGGCGAGTTTTGACAGTTTTATTTTGTTTTAGTCTTGCAGTATAAGGCAATAGAATGTTTCTTTTTCATCTTGCTTTCATGTTTCGTAGTGTTTGCATATTTTTGGCCTATATTTTGCAACCATGGTCAATTTAGATTGAACTTTTGATAGAATCTACGGCCAGTAATTTTGCCCTGCCCCCGCCTCGCGCTCCATCCGGTGTGGTAGTGATGTCCCGATGCTCGCGCGCCGCAGCAGAGACCCGCGCGGCCTTCAGCCAGTATAGTCACTGTTCTTTTACCACCGCCGTTATTCTCATCTTTCCGGTGTGTTCTTGATTTTTCCATTGTGTCCTATTTCGCCATATCAAATACCCAAAATGTATCATCTTCATATTTAAGTGAATAATCAATTCAGTCATCATAACTTGGCATTTTTAACCCAAGCAATCAAAAAGAGGAAATTTATTCAATATTTTCACTCATCTGTGAAGGAGGGGCTTTTAATTCTTCATGATGTAGTTATTTTATATGTAAATCAATTTTACAAAAGCATTTGAATTGTAATCAAAAACATTTTCCACAGTGGAGGCCAGATAAAGCAAGATACTATCTTTATTCTTACTAAAGATGACAAAAGAAACATTGAGTGTTAGGTAAATGCAAAAAAAAAAAGTGAATTTTTTAAAATATTTTTTGTGTGTCTATATATATATATATATATGTGTGTGTGTGTGTGTGTGTGTGTGTGTGTGTGTGTGTGTATTTTATATATAATACACACACGTGTATATTTTATATAATATGTATATTTTATATATATATATATATATATATATATATATATATATATATATATATATATATATACAAACTTCAGAACAAAATCCTCAAAGATCATAAATATCTTTCCTTAGAACCTGACACAAGCAAAACTTAGGAAGTGAATAAGTGCTAAATATGCTAAATGGTTCATATAATGAAAATTACACTATTGAGATTCAGATGAGCATACAGTGCTCAGCATAAATGAGTACACCCCCTTTGAAAAGTAACATTTTAAACAATATCTCAATGAACACAAACAATTTCCAAAATGTTGACAAGACAAAGTTTAATATAACATCTGTTTAACTTATAACGTGAAAGTCAGGTTAATAATATAACTTGGATTACACATTTTTCAGTTTTACTCAAATTAGGGTGGTTCACAAATGAGGACACTCCACTGAACGTCTCTGGAGCAAAGCTAAATTGTAGACGACAAATGTCTAATTTAACAAGAATACAATCACAAGTGAGTCTCATTAGTCATTACACAGGTGTCCAGCAGACAGTTAACTATAAAAGGGTGTTATTTAAAGAAAACCCCTTCCCATTTCATGCTGTCAGCAATGGCACCACATGGAAGAGAAATGACACAAGACCTGAGAAAAAAAATAATTTCTTTACACCACAAAGGTGAAGGCTACAAGATGATCAGCCAAGCTTTACTTATCAGTCAGAATACTGTAGCAAAAGTGATACAAAAATTTAAGAAAGATGGAACTGCAACCATCTCACAGAGACATCCAGGTCGTCCACGGAAGTTTACATCTCAACAGGAGCGTCTTCTGATGAGAAGGGTCGAAGAAAATTGGCATGCAAGTTCACTGCAGTTATCTAAAGAAGTAGAAAGCCAAACTGGGGTGACTATTTCCCGTGACACAATACGACTTACGCTGCGGAGGAATGGCATGCATGGATGCCATCCTTGAAAGAAGCCTCTCCTAAAGCCCAGGCACAAAAAAGCCCACCTAGAGTTTGCCAGGGCCCATGCTGACAAAGATGAAGACTACTGGGACGCTATACTCTGGAGTGATGAGACCAAGATAAATGTTTTTGGAACTGATGGCTTCAAAACTGTATGGCTTCGCAAACCTGAGGAATACAAAGAAAAATGCATGGTGCCTACAGTGAAACATGGTGGTGGCAGTGTCCTTATGTGGGGCTGCATGAGTGCTGCTGGTGTCGGGGAGCTGCATTTCATTGATGGCATCATGAATTCACAGACGTATTGCTCTATACTGAAAGAGAGGATGCTACCATCACTCCATGCCCTTGGTCGTCATGCACTTTTCCAACATGAATAAACACACATCTAAGGCCACTGTTGGATTTCTGAAGAAGAACAGGGTGAAAGTGATTCAGTGGCCAAGTATGTCTCCTGATCTGAACCCAATCGAACACCTATGGGGAATTCTGAAGAGACAAGTTGAGCACTGCTCTTCATCCAGCATCCAGTCACTAAAAGAGGTCATTGTTGAAGAATGGAAAAAGATTGATGTTGCAAAATGTTGCCAACTTGTTCATTCCATGTTTAGAAGACTTGTTGCAGTCATTAAAAACCATGGAGGCCATACAAAGTACTAGATGTAGTAGTTTTTGTTGTGGGGTGTACTCATTTTTGCACCACCCTAATTTGAGTAAAACTGAAAAATGTGTAATCCAAGTTATATTATTAACCTTACTTTCACGTTATAAGTTGAACAGATGTTATATTAAACTTTGTCTTGTCAACATTTTGGAAATTGTGTTCATTGAGATATTGTTTAAAATGTTACTTTTCAAAGGGGGTGTACTCATTTATGCTGAGCACTGTAAATAATTGCATTTCTGTTGATACTTCATTATGAACTTTTGATTGTGTTGCGGTGTGTTCTGTCACCTGCAGTAAGGAGCCTGAGGATGACGAGCAATTGAAGGCTCCTGTGGCAAACAGCTTGCCCACAATAGCGGAGATGTTGAATGGCTGCCATCCAGAAGCCCAAGACATAAGTTCTTTCAGTGCTTGTACACAAAGTGATGCTGACCCACAGAATCTAGAGGTGAATGAGCAAACATCTAAAAGCCAAGACCCCTGCCAGTCAAAGGAAGGCAAAAAAGATCAGCAGCCAATAAGAAACCTGGAGCAAGCAGTAGCAGTGAAAAAGAAAATAACATATGCTAAGCTACTGAAGGAGGGGCGCAGATTTAACATTGATCTTGTGTCTAAGGTGAGTGTCCATTTAATTAATGAAACACTGCATACAGTGGGGCAAAAAAGTATTTAGTCAGTCACCAATTGTGCAAGTTCTCCCACTTAAAAAGATGAGAGAGGCCTGTAATTTTCGTCATAGGTACACTTCAACTATGAGAGACAAAATGAGAAAAAAAAATCCAGAAAATCACATTGTCTGATTTTTAAAGAATTTATTTGCAAATTATGGTGGAAAATAAGTATTTGGTCAATAACAAAAGTTCATCTCAATACTTTGTTATATACCCTTTGTTGGCAATGACAGAGGTCAAACGCTTTCTGTAAGTCTTCGCAAGGTTTTCACACACTGTTGCTGGTATTTTGGCCCATTCCTCCATGCAGATCTCCTCTAGAGCAGTGATGTTTTGGAGCTGTCGCTGGGCAACACGGACTTTCAACTCCCTCCAAAGATTTTCTATGGGGTTGAGATCTGGAGACTGGCTAGGCCACTCCAGGACCTTGAAATGCTTCTTACGAAGCCACTCCTTCGTTGCCTGGGCGGTGTGTTTAGGATCATTGTCATGCTGAAAGACCCAGCCACGTTTCATCCTCAATGCCCTTGCTGATGGAAGGAGGTTTTCACTCAAAATCTCACGATACATGGCCCCATTCATTCTTTCCTTTACACGGATCAGTCGTCCTGGTCCCTTTGCAGAAAAACAGCCCCAAAGCATGATGTTTCCACCCCCATGCTTCACAGTAGGTATGGTGTTCTTTGGATGCAACTCAGCATTCTTTCTCCTCCAAACACAACAAGTTGAGTTTTTACCAAAAAGTTCTATTTTGGTTTCATCTGACCATATGACATTCTCCCAATCCTCTTCTGGATCATCCAAATGTTCTCTAGCAAACTTCAGAGGGGCCTGGACATGTACTGGCTTAAGCAGGGGGACACGTCTGGCACTGCAGGATTTGAGTCCCTGGCGGCGTAGTGTGTTACTGATGGTAGCCTTTGTTACTTTGGTCCCAGCTCTCTGCAGGTCATTCACTAGGTCCCCCCATGTGGTTCTGGGATTTTTGCTCACCGTTCTTGTGATCATTTTGACCCCACGGGGTGAGATCTTGTGTGGAGCCCCAGATCGAGGGAGATTATCAGTGGTCTTGTATGTCTTCCATTTTCTAACAATTGCTCCCACAGTTGATTTCTTCACACCAAGCTGCTTACCTATTGCAGATTCAGTCTTCCCAGCCTGGTGCAGGTCTACAATTTTGTTTCTGGTGTCCTTTGACAGCTCTTTGGTCTTGGCCATAGTGGAGTTTGGAGTGTGACTGTTTGAGGTTGTGGACAGGTGTCTTTTATACTGATAACGAGTTCAAACAGGTGCCATTAATACAGGTAACGAGTGGAGGACAGAGGAGCCTCTTAAAGAAGTTGTTACAGGTCTGTGAGAGCCAGAAATCTTGCTTGTTTGTAGGTGACCAAATATTTATTTTACCGAGGAATTTACCAATAAATTCATTAAAAATCCTACAATGTGATTTCCTGGATTCTTTCCCCCCATTCTGTCTCTCATAGTTGAAGTGTACCTATGATGAAAATTACAGGCGCCTCTCATCTTTTTAAGTGGGAGAACTTGCACAATTGGTGGCTGACTAAATACTTTTTTGCCCCACTGTATGTACATAAACTTTCAGATTATGCGTCTTAAATTTGCTTTAGTTAATATTTTAATGTACATGTTTCAATTTAAATGTTTGTAGTATAATTAAAATGCATAATGAATAATTTTAGAAGACTAATTTCAGTATTTGACCCATCAAACATATTGACTTTTCCCTGCAAGGGAAATTTTTTTGCACTACCATTTTTCTTTTTATTTATTTATTTTTAAATCTTCTACCATTTTACAAGGCTCTTAGACTCATCTAACATCACTTTCTAGTACATATCCTACCATGTTGATTTTTTTTTTTAGCCTTTACAGTTTTCATGCAGGTTATTTAGTCCTACTTTGGTAACTTAAATGTCAGTCAGACAAACCATGATGCAAGATGTTAACGTAGCAGCTGTTTTATAGTGTGCCAAGAGTTTTTAGTACCATAACAGACTGCTGAAGCCTGATATTGTTGTTTACATTTACATTTAGAGAATTTTGCAAATGCTTTTACCAGTGCTTTACAGATGTACTTTGTAATCTCTAAAACATATCGTCATATTGTCAGATGAGTCGAAATAAATAGGCCCAAGTCTAAGGGTGTACGAACACGAGGCCTGTGCTCACATTGTCCTAGGCCCAAGTACACTTGGATCATGATTGATTTTGATTTATTTATTTATTTTTATTTTTTTAAGAAGGCGGCACGGTGGTGTAGTGGTTAGCGCTGTCGCCTCACAGCAAGAAGGTCCGGGTTCGAGCCCCATGGCCGGCGAGGGCCTTTCTGTGAGGAGTTTGCATGTTCTCCCCGTGTCCGCGTGGGTTTCCTCCGGGTGCTCCGGTTTCCCCCACAGTCCAAAGACATGCAGGTTAGGTTAACTGGTGACTCTAAATTGACCGTAGGTGTGAATGTGAGTGTGAATGGTTGTCTGTGTCTGTGTCAGCCCTGTGATGACCTGGCGACTTGTCCAGGGTGTACCCCGCCTCTCGCCCGTAGTCAGCTGGGATAGGCTCCAGCTTGCCTGCGACCCTGTAGAAGGATAAAGCGGCTAGAGATAATGAGATGAGATGAGATTTTTTTTAAGAAAAGCATTCTCACGTAGAACAATGGAGACCGTTTTTACATTGTGGCTTATTTGGAATCGTTTTGGGCGTGGTGACACATGGCCCCTCTTGTATGCCATGCAGATTTATCAATTATATAAATGTAGTGACTTTCAATAAGAGAGCCTTTTATTATCCCACAAAGGGAAATTTACATTGTTACAGCAGCAAAATATATAAAGAGAAAAAGATAAGGCAGTGAAGGAGTAGTGCAAAAGTACTAAGTATACAAAAAAGGAGATTTATTTATTTAATGGAGGCAGCTGAGCTAACATTGAGGAAAGAATTTACAGATGTACTTGCCTACTATAATTTGTGTTCATCAATGTGAGAACCAGACCCATATATTCTCGAAAAAATTGAATTGTGCGTTCAAGTTCCATGCATGAGCACAGTTGGCGATTACACTGATGTGTACATTGAATGTAAATTGTGCCCTAGCCCACCTCTTCCAAGCAGGCCAGCTGAACCATGTCTGAGCACAGCATGCTGTGATCACACTAGTCAAATGAACTGGACTTTGGGGGTCAAATGTGCTTGGGCATGGTACACTCTAAGAATACCCTCAAGCTCAAGTCCTGGTAGAGAGGGGCTAGGAGAGCAAGCTAGTCAGAGCTCAACATTAATGGTTGCCCTTGATAATCAGATGTAGTCAACTGGCAACCATTTCATGTTCTTTGGTTCTCTATGCTGGCAACCACTTTTCAAAACAATGTGTATAATATATAGTATTATACTGTAACAATAAACAGAAGCTTACAAACATGGAAAATACAATTTTAATTAAATAACATTTTTCATTTTTTGTGTCCATAAAAATATTCTGAACTAGCCAACACTGTGTGCATGCAGTCAGGATATTTCTGTATACATGCACAGCCAGCATTTTGTATACTGGCACAATGGCTAAACAAAATAAATTGTGGAATAAACATAATGCATGATAACCCATCAACATCACAAAATAAACAACTCGATGACGGTATGGATACTGATGAAGGCCAACATGAACCAAAGAAAAGGAGAACTATCTTGTCATCTTTGGGAAGGATGGAAAGTTATTTTGCAAGTTGATAACATACATCTCCATCATTGAGAGAACAAATTTTCGAACCACCTGGCTGGTGGTTCAAACACTGAAATTTGAAGTTGCAAGAGAGGGCAGCTACAAATATATCATGAGACAGATACTACACGAACAGGCACAACCATCCAAGGGATGATGACCATCCAAGGCACTACTTGGAAAATGAATGATGCAAATTGAGCAATCCTGATAAAACTTTTCAACACAGTTTGCAATGTCCTCAAAAACAAAGATGCCTTTACATTGTTATCTGTTGTCAAAAACAGGTCTGATCTGGCACAACTGACAAGCTTATAGGTTTGATCAGGCTTGCATAATCTGTGAGGGGAAGAAGCAGCAGCCTTTGTCACATGCACACTCAAGCACAGTGAAATTCATTCTCTGCACTGAACCCATCTGAAGCAGTGAACACATGCATGCACACACACAAGTGAGCAATAAGCACACTCATGTACCCAGAGCAGTGGGCAGCTATGCTACAGTGCCCGGGGAGCATTTGGGAGTTAGGTGCCTTGTTCAAGGGCACTTCAGCTGAAGTGCACTTCAGCCCAACCTAACCACATGTCTTTGAACTGTGAGGGAAACCGGAGTACCCAGAGGAAACCCACGCAGACACGGGGAGAACATGCAAACTCCACACAGAAAGGCCCCCATCGGCCACTGGGCTTGAACCCAGAACTTTCTTGCTGTGAGGCGACAGTGTGTGAGTGACAGAAAGGGAGACGTGTTATGTTTTGCAGCAATAGCCTGTGAAAAATACTAGAGATTTAGTTGCCAGGTAGAAGGAAAAGAGGAAGACCAAAGATGAGATTTATGGATGTGGTGAAGGAGGACATGAAGATGGTTGATGGTACAGAAAAAGATACAGGGGAGATGGAGGGACATGATCCGCTGTGGCAACCCCTAATGGGAATAGCTGGAAGATGATGACTGAAAAATACACCAATCAGCCATAACATTAAAATCACCTGCCTAATATCGTGTAGGTCTGCCTTGTTGATGGTACAGAAAAAGATACAGGGGAGATGGAGGGACATGATCCGCTGTGGCAACCCCTAATGGGAATAGCTGGAAGATGATGACTGAAAAATACACCAATCAGCCATAACATTAAAATCACCTGCCTAATATCGTGTAGGTCTGCCTTGTACCACCAAAACAGCTCAAACCTGTGAAGGCATGGGCTCCACAAGACCTCTGAAGGTGTGCTGTTGTATCTGGACGTTAGCAGCAGATCCTTAAAGTTCTGCGAGTTACAAGGTGGGACCTCCATGGATTGAACTTGTTTGTCCAGCACATCCCACAGATGCTTGATCAGATTGAGATCTGGGGAATTTGGAGTCCAAGTCAACATCTTGAACTCTTTATGTTCCTCAAACCAGTGCTGAACAATTTTTGCAGTGTGGCATGGCACATTATCCTAGTGAAAGAGGTCACTGCCAGCAGAGAATACCTTTCCCATTAAGGGGTGTACTTGGTCTGCAACAATGTTTAAGTAGGTGGTATGTGTCAAAGTAATATCCACATAAATGCCAGGACCCATGGTTTTCCAGCAGAACATTGTCCAGAGCATCACACTGCCTCCTCTGGCTTGCCTTCTTCCCATATTGCATCCTGGTGCACGTGATGTAAATGAAAATGTGATTCATCAAATCAGGCCACATCCTTCTGTTGCTTTGTGGTCCGGTTCTGATGCTCATGTAGACATTGTAGGTGCTTTTGATTGTAGACAGGGGTCAGCATGGGCTCTCTGACTGGTCTGCGGCTACACAGCCCCAAATGGAGCAAGCCGTGATGCACTGTGTATTCTGACACCTTTTTATCATAGCTACCATTAACTTTTTCAGCAATCTGTGCTATAGTAGCTCATCTCATCTCATCTCATTATCTCTAGTTGCTTTATCCTGTTCTGCAGGGTCGCAGGCAAGCTGGAGCCTATCTCAGCTGACTACGGGCAAAAGGCGGGGTACACCCTGGACAAGTCGCCAGGTCATCACAGGGCTGACACATAGACACAGACAACCATTCACACTCACATTCACACCTATGGTCAATTTAGTCACCAGTTAACCTAACCTGCATGTCTTTGGACTGTGGGGGAAAACGGAGCACCCGGAGGAAACCCACACGGACACGGGGAGAATATGCAAACTCCGCACAGAAAGGCCCTCGCCGGCCACGGGGCTCGAACCCGGACTTTCTTGCTGTGAGGCAACAGCGCTAACCACTACACCACCATGCCGCCCGCTATCGTAGCTCTTCTGTGGGATATGCATCAGTGAGCCTTGCATGCTCATGACCCTGTCTTCCTGTTCTAGAATGAATTTTTAAAATATTTCATGACTTCTGTGTGAATGGTTGTCTGTGTCTGTGTGTCAGCCCTGTGATGACCTGGCGACTTGTCCAGGGTGTACCCCGCCTTTCGCCCATAGTCAGCTGGAATAGGCTCCAGCTTGCCTGCGACCCTGTAGAACAGGATAAAGCAGCTAGAGATAATGAGATGAGATGACTTCTGTGTGCTTAGTTATGCTAATACAGATTCAGTTGTTGTAAAGTTACTGGTAAAATGAAGACACCAACAAGAATGTTGTGTTTATATAACAAGTTTTAAGCATTATTTATGTCCTTGTTGCATTATTAAAAGGTGTGTAATTTTTTTCCAAATATAGGCTGTTAAAATACAGCAGTGCTTGAAAGTTTGTGAACGCTTTAGAATTTTCTTTAAAATATCACCTAACGCATCAGATTTTTACACAAATTCTACAAGTAGATAAAGAGAATCCGATTAAACAAAATATATTATACTTTATTGAGGAAAATGATCCAATATTACACATCATTGAGTGGCAAAAGTATGTCAACCTCTCGGATTAGCAGTTAATTGAAGGTGAAATTAGTCAAGTCTTTTCAATCATTGGGATGACCGTCAAGTGTGAGTGGGTGATCTGTTACCCTGAGACCATTGTTACCCTCCCCAGGATTGCTCAACCAACAAATGCCGCTTTTCCACTACCAACGCGGCTGAGTTGGGCTGAGCCGTGCCGTGCTGAGTTGGGCTGAGTCGAGCTGAGTGGGGATGTTGGGGTTGCATTTCGACTACAACCGCGCTGAACCGTGCTGGCTGGAAGTGGGTGGACACATTGGGTGGAGTTAGCGAAAGTGGGTGGACATCACGTGATGTCGTTAGGCGGCGCAAACAGTGACATCAGTGACCTTTTAAGCGGTAGTCTCACGACCCGGATAGTAAACAATAAACATGGAGGACATGGAGTCGTTAGTGTTGCTGGTCTTGGTGCTGTGGCTTGTTGTCACCGACAACGCCAACAGATACTGGCAAGAGCGTATAGATGAGGCGAGGCGCATAAGGCTTCGGAAATTCTCGTAATTCTTCTTCTTCCGGGTTTACGGTGTTTACAGATCCCAGCGTGCTTGCGGGGCGTGTGTGGGCATGTGAGGACACTCCTCCTCACCAATCAGTGCACAGGGGAGTGTCTGCTCACGCCCCTAGCCCCACTCAGCTCGGTTTGGCTCGCTTCAGCCCTACTCCAAAACTGTGCGAGTTTTGGGAGCTAAGCAGGGCTGAAGCGAGCTGAGTCGTGCTGATCTGAGGTAGTCGAAACGCGAGCCGTGTCGGGCTGAAGTGAGCTGAAAAAGGGTAGTGGAAAAGGGACAAAAGATCACTCCAAGAATAAGGCGAGTAATAGTCTGCAAGGTCACAGAGGAACCCAGGGTACACTCTAAGGTGCTAAAGGTTTCTCTCACATTGGTTAATGTTCATGAGTACACTCTCAAGAGAACACTGAACAACAATGGTGTGCGTGGCAGGGTTGCAAGGGATTAATTAGCTACTGCTCTCCATATAGAACATTGCTGCCCGACTGCAGTTTGGTAAAGATCATGTTGACAAGCCAGAAGGATATTGGGAAAAACTTTTTGGATGGGTGAGATCAAAATAGAAGTTTTTGCTTTAAATGAGAATCATTATGTTTGGAGAAATTAAATACTGCTTTCCACTATATGCTCACAAACGTTCAAGCACCACTATATGCTTACAAACTTTGAGGTACCACTATATGCAAAACATATTTTGGCAACCAAAACTTTTAGCCTTGAGCCCTCCTATTACAGCAAAATGTGTTTATATTCAGGGTCAGAGTGGCTGTTTTTGATTTTTCTTCTTAATTTAGTCATGGCCAGTTCTCACCCATCAGGCAGCTCTCCCCTATCACATGACAGCTACCAGCCAGGTAGCGTGAAGGCTATCCTGTGCTACTCTGAGGCACATGAAGCCAGCTGACTGCATCTCTTATAGCTGCTGCTCATGCAATGTCAGGGGCAGCGTAACACACTCGGAGGAAAGTGCTATTTTCCCCTTTCTGCATGCGTGAGCTCTCACACACACCCATGATTGGCTAGTGTTGCTGTGATTCATAGGGGGGAGGGAGAATGCCACCCTGAAAGTATGCCATGGCCAATTTTGCTCTCTTGGACTCCTGGCCACAGATGACTGTGGCATCATCGGGATTTGAACCCGAGATTCGATCTCCCAGTGATGGGGTAAATGCTTTTCTGTTGATCCCATAGAGAGCCCAATGTTTATAACAAATTAATATATTTCTAGTCTGCTGTAGTATGTAGTACTACCACCAGCATTTACACTACATGTGCACACCCACGCACACACATTTAATTATTTAATGGCAATCTGGTACTTTCATCTTACAGCTACTGTATTCCCGTGGCTTACTGGTGGATCTTCTCATCAAGTCCAACGTGAGCCGCTATGCTGAGTTCAAGAATATTGGTTGCATCCTGACCTGTAATAATGGCAAAGTGGAGCAGGTAAGCTAAATGCACAATGCTTAAATGTGGATTTCCTCTTTGTTGTTGACAAGGTACCATCAGTTTGAAGGTGATCTGTGAAACAGTGTTTAGTGACATGAGTCTTGGCTGTTGCCCACTGTAGAAAATCCCATATTGTCGACATTTCCATTTTTGCATATGGTTCAAGAGTATATTAAATCTAAAGCTCCTTGAAGCTATTGTTTTGTATTACCCTATATTTTGTAGCCACCATTAATTCTCTTACTTTTGAATACTTGGCTCAGTGTTTTGATGAACAAAATCATTATTTTGTGAAATGAAAGAGAAAAGGTGTTGATATTCCTAAGCATCATTCTAATGCTTAGGAATGATTAAAAATTATAGGCATATATTAATTTCTGTTTAACACAAATGTTCCAATATTTCTGACCCTCACATATTCAGTTAATATTTAGCATATGTATAAATAACTTTTTTGTTTGTTTGTTTGTTTGATTTCAACTTTTCTAATTTTATGTGACCAAAAATAGCATTGGTTGTGAATGTTTTTTTTTCCTGTGAAGAAATGTAAGCAGCATTTTTAATGCAAGAAATTCATCTGTTTGTGTGACTTGCTGAGTTTCTTTTCTGACTCTCCTGTTCTTTCTGACTCTTTTTCAGTCTTTCTCCCCCCCTCAATCTCACACACACACTTTTAAATGTTTCGTTCTTTTCACTGCTCATTGTTCACTCTCTGCTTCGTATGTTCTATGTTTACTCATAGCCTTACTTCACTCTTCTCTCCAAACACCAAACTTCCCACCCATTGTCCTCTTTCTTCATTTCAGGTCCCATGTTCACGTGCAGATGTATTTGGCAGTAAGCAGCTGACTGTGGTGGAGAAACGTATGCTCATGAAATTCCTTACTTTCTGCCTGGACTATGAGCAACACCAAGAGGAATTCCAAGGTATGACTGCCTTTTCTTTTTATCTATCTCTGTCTGTCTGTCTGTTGTCTGTACAGTTGAGTGCAGAAGTGCAAAAAAAAAAAAAGATCTGAAGTTGTTCATATCCGTATGGGCGCTGTGTGAGACGGCTGCCTCTCCAATAGCTCTGTAATTTTTAGCTCTTTAAACCTTTTTTTTCCACCTTTTTTTTTTTTTTTTTTTACTTTTTTGCTCTTTTTACGAAGACATAGTGTGTTTAACTGTATAACATGGATATATTTAACTTTAACACGCAACCAGGAGACAGTTTTCTCACTTATTCGAGAGAGGAGCTGCTGGCCCTGAAAACAATGGGACGAACCGGGATACGACACCCCATCCCGGCGGAGCTGAGGAGGAAACCCAGGGGCTGCAAAGCTGGAGCTAAGCTAAAGGCTAGGCTAGCAGACAACCGGCGGCACTACAAACCATCCATTCCCTCCATTATCATGGGGAATGTGAACTCACTGCCGAATAAAGTCGATGAGCTATCCGCTCTGAACAACCAGCGGATT
Organism: Neoarius graeffei; assembly: GCF_027579695.1. NCBI lineage: Eukaryota > Metazoa > Chordata > Actinopteri > Siluriformes > Ariidae > Neoarius > Neoarius graeffei. Next base: position 34,651,283 of record NC_083580.1, read on the forward strand.
TACCGGGAGAGCAGCTTGTTTATCTTTACGGAGACATGGCTAACACACCTTGTACCGGATGCTAACGTGGACCTGCGGGGATTCACTGCTGTGAGAGCTGACAGAGACACTAACACATGCAGGAAAAGCAAAGGTGGGGGACTCATCATTTATGTCAACAACCGCTGGTGTAACCTGGGACATATCTCCGTAAACACAGTTTTATGTTGCCCAGACTTGGAGCTGCTAGCCGTTAGCCTGCGGCCATATTATCTGCTGAGGGAGTTCAGTCACGTGATCACCATCTGTGTTTACATCCCTCCGAAGGCAGATGCAGCCGCTGCATGCGAGAGGATTCACTCTGTCACAGCAAGGCTGCAGACACAGCACCCTGAGGCATTTATGATCATTTTCTGGGGACTTTAATCACGCTACTTTGGACTCTACTTTGGCTGCTTTTTACCAGGCTGTGGATTGTCCAACAAGGAACAACAGGACAATTGACTTGCTGTATGTTAATGTGAGGGATGCATACAGAGCCACACCCCTCCCCCCACTAGGGAAGTCTGACCACAACCTGGTTCGTCTACAGCCGAAGTACACCCTCCTGGTCCAAAGGCAGCCTGCGACAACTAGCTCCATCAGGAGGTGGTCCCCTGAAATGGAAGATGCCCTCAGAGACTGCTATGACATCACAGACTGAGATGTGCTGCTTAGCCCACACTGTGAGGACATAGAGGGGCTGACACACTGTCTGACAGATTACCTCAACTTCTGTGCAGATGTGGTCTCCCCCGCTAAGACTGTACGATGTTACCCTAATAACAAGCCATGGGTAACACAGGAAGTCAAAGCTGTCCTCAACAGGAAGAAGGCCGCCTTCAGGAGCAGGGATAGGGAGGCGATGAAAGCAGCACAGCAGGAGGTGAAACGCTGCATGAGGGAAGCTAAGGACAGCTACAGGAGAAAAGTGGAGCAGAAGCTGAAGGAGAACAGCATGAGGGAGGTCTGGGAAGGTGCAAAAACCATCACAGGCCACAATACAAAGACCAGAGTCGTTGAGGGGACAGTAGAGAGGGCGAACGATTTGAATGACTTCTTCAATCAGTTCAACCAGCCCACGTCCCCCCATCCTCTCCCTCACTGCAGCCATCTCTCCTTCTTCCCTCAACACACCTCCCCCCAGTCATCACAGCAGCCCCCTCCTCCCCCACCTCAACACAGACTCCTCTATGCATTACTGCAGACCAGGTCAGAGGTCAACTGAGGAAGCTTCACCCCAGGAAAGCAGCAGGCCCGGACAAGGTGTGTCCATGACTACTGAAGACCTGCGCTGCTGAACTGGGTGAACCACTCCAACGCATCTTCAACCTCAGCCTGCAGCTGGGGAGAGTGCCAACCCTCTGGAAGACATCATGTATCGTTCCAGTTCCCAAAAAGAATCGGCTCAGCGAGCTAAACAACTTCCGACCGGTGGCGCTCACTTCACATCTGATGATGACGTTGGAGCGGCTCTTCCTCAGCCTCCTCAGACCCCAGGTACAACATGCCCAGGACTGTCTGCAGTTTGCGTACCGGGCAGGTGTTGGTGTGGAAGATGCCATCCTCTACCTGCTACACTGAGCCCACTCGCATCTGGATAAGGGAAATGGCACAGTGAGGATCCTCCTCTTGGACTTCTCAAGTGCCTTCAACACCATCCAGCCCCTACTGCTTCAGGACAAACTGAACAGGATGCGAGTGGACCCCTGCCTGGTCACCTGGATCTCCAGCTACCTCATTGACAGGCCGCAGTATGTCAGGCTGAAGGACATCACCTCTGACACTGTAATTAGCAGCACTGGAGCACCCCAGGGCACAGTGCTGGCCCCTCTTCTCTTCACCCTGTACACCGCGGACTTCTGCTACAACTCGGAGCTGTGTCACATTCAGATGTTTGCCGATGACACTGCCATCGTTGGGTGTATCAGTGACGACAGAGAGGAGGAGTATAGGAGCCTGGTGAGGGACTTTGCTGTGTGGTGCGACAGGAACCATCTGCAGCTCAACACCTCGAAGACCAAGGAGCTGGTCATTGACTTTGGGAGGTCCAGACCAAGGTCACGACCAGTTCTGATCGAGGGAGTCGAGGTGGAGGCTGTGGATTCCTACAAGTACCTCGGGCTGTGGCTGGACAGCAAGCTGGACTGGACTTGTAACACCAATCACTTATACAGGAAGAGACAGAGCAGGCTGTACTTTCTGAGGAGGCTGCGGTCCTTTAACATCTGCAGGAAACTCCTGTGGATGTTCTATCAGTCTGTGGTCGCCAGTGTCCTGTTTTACACCGTGGTGTGCTGGGGGGGCAGCACATCCAAGAAGGACACATCCAGGCTGGACAAACTGATCAGGCGGGCCAGCTCTGTGGTTGGCATAAAGCTGGACTCTCTGGTGACGGTGGCAGAGAAGAGGTCTATGGACAAACTATTGAACATCTTGGACGATGCCAGTCACCCTCTGCACACCATCATCAGCAACCAGAGGAGCCTGTTCAGTGACAGAATGCTCCTTCCCAAGTGCAGGACAAACAGACTCAAAAACTCCTTTGTCCCTCACGCCATCAGACTGTACAACTCCTCTCCGGGGGGGGTGGTAACAGGAGGACAGAGGACGGGAAGGAGCAGTAGCCTAGCCTAGCCTAACAATAAGCAATACCGGACAATGTGCAATATAAAGTGCAATATCTTTCCTGCTTCCACACACACACACACACACACACACACACACACACACACACACACACACACACACTTACCCTAACCCCACTTCTTCCCCCCTCCCCTCTTCCTCTCTTCCCCATATCTTATTCTTTTATATTTGTATATGTAAATACTTAATTTATTTTAATTTATCTAGAAGTTTTTCTCTATTTCTTTTCTCTGTTTATCTGTAGTGATGCTGCTGGAATCTTAATTTCCCTGAGGGAACCCTCCCAAAGGGATCAATAAAGTTTTATCTAATCTAATTAATTGAGTGAGTCTATCCCGCAGTTATGCAGGCAGGTGATGGGAATGCATGTTAAGTATTAAGAAAGGAAGATATAATTATATAATTTTGTTTGTTGTTTTTTCTTTCATTTTAATATCATAACACACACTGCCTTTATACACTGTACACTTTGTACACTATATGGCCACAAATATGTGGATACCTAACCATCACACCCATTTGTGGGCCTTAAAAAGTTGCCACTAAGTTGGACATGCATGCAATTACATATGATGTATTTGTACGCTGTAGCATTACAGTTTCCTTTAACCAGAACTAAGAAGCCTAACCCAAATGTGGTGTTGCATGACTGTGCCATTGTGCATAAAGCAAGGTCCATGAAGACATGGTTTGCCAAGGTTGAGTTGGAAGAAATTGAGTAGAGGCCCTGAACTCAAGCCTGCTGGACACCCTTTGTATGAAATGACATCCTTTGGATAAAATGACTATGCCAGTCCTCCATGCCTGACCTCACTAAGGCAGAGACTACTAAATCTGGAAGGGGATATTCAAAAAGTACATATGGGTGTGATGGTGTTCACAAACTTTTGGCCTTATCGTGTGTGTGTGTGTGTGTGTGTGTCACCAGCCTTTGTTTTCACTTTCTCTTGAAGTTAATAAGACGACAAATGTATTTTGTCAAGTTACTGAGAAACTGCAACACACAAACTCCACTGTCCGGAACATGGTGGAAAACTTACTGACGGTTACAAAGAACTGACATTTGAGAGTCCATATGAGAGTCTATATGATACTTACTTTTACAGAATGTTGCATCATATAAATGAATACAGGATTTCCATTGTTAAATAACAACTGTTGATTAGACTTGGATTATGTGAAGCATCCACCATTCAGGTACCTGTGAATGAGTTTGTGGGTTTTTTTCTTTTCTTTTTAAATGTAGAAATAATAATGTACTAAAATGACTACATTTATATATCTTCCTGGACTAAAGATATTCAATCACCATTTTTCACAACTATACATTTCATGATACCATGAATTTCTTTTTTCAATTAGGGTATTTACTTTGTTCACATCAGAGGTCATTTAAAAACAGAGACAGATTTATTTCAGCTTTAATTCACTATGTCAAAAGTGGGTCAAATGTTTACATTGACTGTCTCTTTAAACAATCTGGAAGATTCCAGAATGGCATTTGGAAGCTTCTGGAGTTGGCCAGTTGTCATATTGAGTAGTTTACTACAACCCCGATTCCAAAAAAGTTGGGACAAAGTACAAATTGTAAATAAAAATAGAATGCAATGATGTGGAAGTTTCAAAATTCCATATTTTGTTCAGAATAGAACATAGATGACACATCAAATGTTTAAGCTGAGAAAATGTATCATTTAAAGAGAAAAATTAGGTGATTTTAAATTTCATGACAACAACACATCTCAAAGTTGGGACAAGGCCATGTTTACCACTGAGACATATTCCCTTTTCTCTTTACAACAGTCTGTAAACGTCTGGGGACTGAGGAGACAAGTTGCTCAAGTTTAGGGATAGGAATGTTAACCCATTCTTGTCTAATGTAGGATTCTAGTTGCTCAACTGTCTTGGGTCTTTTTTGTCATATCTTCCATTTTATGATGCGCCAAATGTTTTCGATGGGTGAAAGATCTGGACTGCAGGCTGGCCAGTTCAGTACCCGGACCCTTCTTCTACGCAGCCATGATGCTGTAATTGATGCAGTATGTGGTTTGGCATTGTCATGTTGGAAAATGCAAGGTCTTCCCTGAAAGAGACGTCGTCTGGATGGGAGCATATGTTGCTCTAGAACCTGGATATACCTTTCAGCATTGATGGTGTCTTTCCAGATGTGTAAGCTGCCCATGCCACACACACTAATGCAACCCCATACCATCAGAGATGCAGGCTTCTGAACTGAGCGCTGATAACAACTTGGGTCATCCTTCTCCTCTTTAGTCCAAATGATACGGTGTCCCTGATTTCCATAAAGAACTTCAAATTTTGATTCGTCTGACCACAGAACAGTTTTCCACTTTGCCACAGTCCATTTTAAATGAGCCTTGTCCCAGAGAAGACGTCTGCGCTTCTGGATCATGTTTAGATACAGTTTCTTTGAACTATAGAGTTTTAGCTGGCAATGGTGGATGGCACGGTGAATTGTGTTCACAGATAATGTTCTCTGGAAATATTCCTGAGCCCATTTTGTGATTTCCAATACAGAAGCATGCCTGTATGTGATGCAGTGCCGTCTAAGGGCCCGAAGATCACGGGCACCCAGTATGGTTTTCCGGCCTTGACCCTTATGCACAGAGATTCTTCCAGATTCTCTGAATCTTTTGATGATATTATGCACTGTAGATGATGATATGTTCAAACTCTTTGCAATTTTACACTGTCGAACTCCTTTCTGATATTGCTCCACTATTTGTCAGCGCAGAATTAGGGGGATTGGTGATCCTCTTCCCATCTTTACTTCTGAGAGCCGCTGCCACTCCAAGATGCTCTTTTTATACCCAGTCATGTTAATGACCTATTGCCAGTTGACCTAATGAGTTGCAATTTGGTCCTCCAGCTGTTCCTTTTTTGTACCTTTAACTTTTCCAGCCTCTTATTGCCCCGTCCCAACTTTTTTGAGATGTGTTGCTGTCATGAAATTTCAAATGAGCCAGTATTTGGCATGAAATTTCAGAATGTCTCACTTTCGACATTTGATATGTTGCCTATGTTCTATTGTGAATACAATATCAGTTTTTGTCTGTGAAGATTCTCAGTCATCCAGGTCATAGTAACTGTGGGTGGTAAAAGAGAGCAACTGGACTTGCTTGAAGATTCTTGAAGACGTTTCACCTCTCATCCGAAAGGCTTCTTCAGTTCTGTCTGACTGGTAGGGAGTATCAGGTATTTATCCTCTCATGGATGAAAAGCTCATCTAAGGTGTCGTTGAGTCATCCTGTTGGTGTGGGTCACTGGGGGCTGAATGTGAATGGCTTCGAGAGTCGTTAGGGTGATCAATGGATTGCCCGTTAAGGTGATCAATGGAATGCTGATTCTCTCTGTCCTCCTGTGAGCCCCTGAAAACAGCTGGGTTTTGGTGTGCATTCAGTTGTCTGGGAAGTGTGCCAAGGACTGCATTCACTGGTTCAGATATGTGGCTGACACCTGGGTTAAAATCAAAGCCCATTAAGTGGAAGCCTTCTCTAAACACATCAATGCAGTGGATATCAACATCAATTTCACTCGGGAGGACGTAAGTGGGAATAATCTAGCCTTCTTGGATTGTGATGTACACATTAGACAAGACAGAAGCCTTAGCATCGAGGTCTACCGGAAACCCACACACACGGACCAGTACCTACTCTTCGACTCTCACCACCCACTGGAACACAAATTGGGGGTCATTAGGACCTTGCAACACAGGGCTCAGAACATCCCTACAACGGTAGAGGGAAAAGAGAAGGAGCAGAATCACATCAGGAAAGCACTTCAGAACTGTGGGTATCCCAACTGGTCTTTCTTCAAGAGCAGAAAAAGGAACATAACGGACAAGGAGGATAACAGGAACAAACGCAAGAACATTGTCATTCCCTACATTTCTGGTCTATCTGAGAAACTCAGGAGGATTTTCTACAAACACAACATTCCGGTACGTTTCAGACCCAGTAACACCCTGAAGCAGAAATTGGTCCACCCTAAGGACAGAATACCCAGACACAAACAGGACAACGTGGTGTATGCAATTCAGTGCAGTGAGCAATGCACGGACTCGTATATTGGTGAAACCAAACAACCGCTTCACAGGCGTATGGCTCAACACAGGAGAGCCAGTTCCTCAGGCCAGGACTCTGCTGTCTACCTTCATCTTAACAACAAAGGACACTCATTTCAGGATTGCAACGTACGCATTTTAGCCAGAGAGGATCGTTGGTATGAGCGAGGAGTTAAAGAAGCCATTTTTGTCAACCTGGAACGGCCATCACTGAACAGAGGTGGGGGTCTAAGACATAATTTATCAGCCACCTACAATGCAGTCCTTGGCACACTTCCCAGACAACTGAATGCACACCAAAACCCAGCTGTTTTCAGTGGCTCACAGGAGGACAGAGAGAATCAGCATTCCATTGATCACCTTAACGGGCAATCCATTGATCACCCTAACGACTCTCGAGGCCATTCACATTCAGCCCCCAGTGGCCCACACCAACAGGATGACTCAACGACACCTTAGATGAGCTTTTCATCCATGAGAGGATAAATACCTGATACTCCCTACCAGTCAGACAGAACTGAAGAAGCCTTTCGGATGAGAGGTGAAACGTCTTCAAGAATCTTCAAGCAAGTCCAGTTGCTCTCTTTTACCACCCACAATATCAGTTTTTGAGATTTGTAAATTATTGCATTCCGTTTTTATTTACAATTTGTACTTTGTCCCAACTTTTTTGGAATCGGGATTGTATATGCAACTATACAGACCTTGGAACTATACAGAAATGGTCATTCAGGCATAAGTCACAAATTAACTTTCATGAATTAACCAACTTTGGTGCGAAAGGTTCAGCTGAACCCCAAGACAACAATAAAGGAACTGGTGTATGAACTGGAGGCATCAGATACCAAAGTAAGTTTATCAACCATGAAGAGTCCTACATTGCCATGGCCTGAAAGGCTGTCATGCAAGGGGAAAGCCTCTACCAGTATAAAAAAGCCAGAAGTTTGCAAGTGATCACCAGCCTTTTGAAGAAGTGTTCTCTGGTCAGATGAAAGAAAAATGTAACCATTTTGGCATGATGATCAGTGCTATGCGTGGAGGAAAAAGAGTGATGCTTTTAATCCCAACCATCCTGACTGTAAAACATGGGGGTTGTCAGCATCATTATTATGGGGATGTTTTGCTGGAAAAGTGCTTGGTACTCTTCAGAAAATATAGTCCTCTCTGACCATCCTCTTGGAACAGCAAGCTCCCCCCCCCCCCCCCCCCCCCCCATACTGAAGGCATTGGAGTTTGAGCTTAAAGATGAATGAGACTATTGATCAGAATTTCAGATTGCTAATATTTACATCTAGATTAGTTACAATATATAACCCGGCAACTTTGGTGGTAGATCATTCAAATTTTAGGTGAGCAAAAGTACTGGAAAAGATGGTGCAAAAGTAAATAATATTTGGCTGCATATCCCTTTTTGCATCAAGCCAGCAACCCACTGACACTGACATCCCTTGTTGCATCAAGCCAGTGACTACACTGACAACTGTTTCGTTTCTTCTTTGGTGATGTTCCGGTACTTTCAGAGGGGATTATAAATGACATCACAAGGAAGGATCATCATCTAGAAATACTGAAGCAAAACCTCAAGACAGCCAGAAATTGAAAACTTGGTAACTTGACAACTGGATCTTCCAGCACAGGAGTGATCCTAAACATAACTCCAACTTTGTTGGAACAAAGTGAAAATATACAAAATTCGTAGGCTGAATTGAAAAGGTGTGTCTGAGCAAAACGGCCCACAAACTTGACTGTATTACAACAGTTCTTTCAGGAGCACTGGGCAGAAATTCTGGCAAAATATTGAGAAGCTTGTGGAATGCAACTGTAAGCTTTTAATTCAAGGTCAAGCAATTAAAATCCAGTGGCACTATATACTAACAAAACGTATGTAACTTTTTAACCCACTGAAAATCTGATCAAGTAAATAAAAACTGAAATAAATCTGTCCCTTAGCTGTTATTTTGAAATTATGTTTTTATGGAAGTAAAGTAGATACCACAATTAACACAGAAAATATATGTTAACGTGTGACGTTGTGAAAAATTGAGTTTGAATGTCTTACATACATAGCCAATGTGTATGTAAACTTTTGGCCTCATTTGAATGAGCTTCATCACTTGGATTCAGGTAGGTACAGCTGTCAGAGCCATGCTGTTTTGTAAAATGAATTAGCACCCAGATTCACGAATTCAACAGCATTGCAGTATAAACATGTACTGTCTTTTTATACTGTAGATCAGTTTAAAATTGGTGCATTTAGGCAATAAGCGGGCGTCGTCTGATAATGCTTAAGCTTAATGCCTACAGTGCTAGGTGCTAAAAGATGAGTGTGGCATAAAAAAATCAAATCGATTTCTTCTGATTTCAGAGATGCCATTTTTAGAGTTTCTCAAATGGAAGAACCTCACAGAGAATCTGCAGCATTTCATTTTGCACTCCATTGCCATGGTGAGCCATGATGCTCCAGCCATCAATGGCCTGAAAGCTACACAGCACTTCTTGCGTTGCCTAGGTCGCTATGGCAATACACCCTTCCTGTTTCCACTTTATGGCCTAGGGGAAATCCCACAGTGCTTTTGCAGGTGAGTCAACTTCTGTGGCTTTAAGATAAAATTGATTTGTAAGTTTGGCATGCCTCAGAGATGTGTGTTTTGGGGGTTAGGATTCAGCATTCAAGGATTTCTTTTTCACACATTTGGACATGAACACAAGACTGTTCATATTTAACACTAACAATAATTACATTTAATTGAAAATCAGTCATGGATTATGTAGCCAATTCAGATTATTAACAGTCCAGATCCAGGATTAAACAACTTAAACAGGGCTCCAAACTAACTTTTTCGATAAGTAACACTGGTGCTCCTTACTGAAAATTTTTGGAGTACCAGCACAAAATTCAGGTGCATCACTTAACGCAACATACAATGCAACCCATCGTTTTCATGTGACATGTAGCTTTTACAGAGATGCCAACCCTCCTGAATGCACTCTTTATTATCCACATGTGCCTCTGTATGCTCTTTTCGTGTATACACACACACACACACACACACACACACACACACACGCTTCCAGTAGAGGCTTTACACCTTCACGTTGACCCCATAGCAATGGTAACTAGGGCACCATGATGGGGGGTGCCCTAGTTACAATAATTAGTTATTATTGATCAGTTTGGGAATGTTTTGCTACATTTTTGGATGTTCAAATTGTTTTGAATAAAACAAAGACATCAGGTTTTTTAGTTTACCAAAAGTAATTCATCATCAGGGGAAAAAAACTAGAGATTTTCTAAACATAGAAGGGAAAAATGAGAAAAAACAATTCGGTGGGACTCGGTGTTGAATGGACAGGTCAAAAACCCTATGGTCACGAAGGTAAGAATTAAAAAAAAAAATCATTTCTAAACTGCAGCAAGGTGTTCATTCTTATACAGTGAAGTGAACATGAGCAGCATAGCAGTTCTGCAGAGCCTCACCTTCACCGGGACTTAAAAGTGCATTTACATTCGGGGATCCTTCGGCGTACATTGCGCACATGCTTGGGACCTAGTCATTATGGGAAACAGCTGATGCTGATTTGAGTGCAATCAACACATGCATGTAAGGACACAAAAACTTTGGGAAGTATTATCATTGTCATGGTCACGTTTGTTTGTAGCCATGAACGCAGCAAAACCTTGCCATACTGATCAATAACAACTAACTTGCCTGCATGAAGCACTACAAGTGTGCCCCGTCATGGTGCCCTAGTGACCCCATAGCAACGGTAACATGACAGTGCAAAGCCTCTATAGCACATGCAATACACACTCACTGTGACTGAACTCCGTAGTGCACGCACAGCACCACATACACACGGCTACAGTATACGATGAATCACTGTTATTGTGTACATTTGGCTTTTCCGGTGCATGCACACTTGATGGTAGGCAAGAAACGTTATTACCGCCAGCACGCTAATGTGGCTGTGTAAATATAAAACGTAAACTTAAGGGTGTTTTGGATTAGTGAGAATTGTAAATTATGAGGATGCATTATTTTGCAGAACACGATAGTTTATTTGGAATTAAAATACTTGTGCACTAGGGCTGTAACAATATGCGTATCGAAATCGCGATACGCAGAGCCACGATCCGTGTCGCGATACAAGAAGGCAGAATCGCGGTACACCCTTTCAAACTTCTCCTCAGCCCAAAAACAGAGGTGCTTCCAAACTTCAATTTATGAATACTTTACTTTTTATTTAAATTACATTTTAAACTTACTTAAATTACTTTTATTTTTTATATCTATTAGTAAGTCGTTTTTTCGCCGACCTGCGACAATCTTCTGCGAGTCACGCAACGTCCACACTCGCCACTGGCAGAGCATTCATTTATTTTAAGCGGTCGCCATTCTGGTTGCGACGCGGGGAGGGAATCTGTAAACAAGCAGCTCATTGGCTGGCTAGGTGTGCCACAAGCCAATCACTTGACCGGAAAGGCATGCAGTGTTGCCAGATTGGGCGGGTTTAGGTGCTTTTTGGCTGGTTTTGAACATATTTTGGGGTGGAAAACGTTAGCAATATCTGGCAACACTGAAGGCATGTCTGCTTGGGCGGAAGCCTTCTGCGGTAGTTACATTTTGACACGCGAGCAATGTTTCACTATAAAAATTCCGTAATTTCCAAGTCTGGCTAACGCGACTGCAAAGCTCTACGAGCTATTGGTCTGGCCAAGATATTAAGCCCAACCGTTTCCCAGAGCGCGTGGTTGACCCGCCTCCCTGAAATGCCTCAGTTTGCTACTGGTCGAAGCCAGAAAAGGCTGTGACGAAGCTTAAACCAATCACATCACTCTTTCCTCTGACGTATGTGACGTGACGGGGCTAACTGGTAGATTAAACCATAGACATCCTATTATTAAACTCTTACCGAAGCCGGTCGGAAGCAAGGCGAAAACGTCCTTCCTTTCAATAAATACCTCCAGGGCTGCTCTTTGCTCCGTTTTCAATGAGAACTTGCTCCATGTTCGTAATGTTTCTTCCGGCATAGATTCTGTAAACAATCTATGGCTTCCGGTCGCAGTTCTACTACGTCACTGCCTTGAACACGCCTCTACCCAGGGCCGTTGGAGATGCTCAAAGTTGATTGGTTCCCGATTTTTCGGGAGCTTGGAAGAGCTGTAGATAGCTTGCCTGGCCAGACTAAGCTCGCAACAGGCCCTCATGTTGCGTCACGCTTAGGATGGGCGGGCCCAGGCTAGTAATTTCCATCTGTTTTCCGCGATCACAGAAAATCATTGGCCCTATGAGAGTGAGACAGTGAGAGAGCCACCCCCCCCCCCCCCACCCCCCCAAAAAATGTTAACGGATTTACACGATTTGGAAAAATGACTTTTTCAGAACCGAAAAAAACAGAGCTTCCGGCTCAACAGTATTATTTTGAAAAATAAAACAGTCTTTGGATATACATTTGTTCATTTTTGCATACATATTACTCATTCTCTGCAGTGGTCTGAATTATTTGTTATTAAATAGTTAATGTAAGTAAGTAAATGTTAATAAGTCAAATTTACTACTTGAAAAATACATTTAAAAAAAATTGTGGGTGTATCGAATCGTGGGTCAAAAATCGCGATACGAATCGAATCGTGAGTTGGGTGTATTGTTACAGCCCTATTGTGCACAGATACTGTTATTAAACTGCAGGGCTAAAAATTAACTTCAGTGCTTGGTCGCCACTTGGGCCAGTATCCCTGAATTCTTAGTGGCCCAAACCAAAATAAAGTGGCCCTTAAATTTCCTCTAGTTGAACACAAAAAAATTTTTTAAACCATTTTTACTTGAATAACACCCCATGGTGTTAAACGTATGCCCCCAGAAATGGATTAATCAACAATATTAATTCTATGGAATTGTTTTTTAGATATTGTACATTATTCAAACATTACACCACATTACAATCATTTACTTGACGTTTTTAATCAAAGTGACGAACATGTAGTGCATGTAGTCAAAAGAATCCAAGAGCGAACAGTGCTGAAGTACTTGGACAAATACATAGTCAAGAAATTGGTGTGTTTATTGTTTCCAAAGTTTGATAGCATTTGCATCTGCATTAAAATGGTTAGCCTATGCTTCTCTGACCGAGTTTTTGCGTCTTGAGTCTATAGACATCAGACATCACGGTACAGTAGGCTGCTAGAGTTCTATTAGACAAGAGCTAGGTGCTTATGGTTAATATAGGTTATGGTTAATAGGTATGTTATTTGGCAGATGCTTTTGTCCAAAACGATTTAGAATATATGAACACTACATTAGTAAACCAATACAATAATGCAATCTCTCTACTGACACAGCCTACCTTCCAGACGATAGCTGCATGACTGCAGGATTTTGGGTGGCACGGTGGTGTAGTGGTTAGCACTGTCAACTCACAGCAAGGTTCTGGGTTGAAGCCTAGTGGCTGACTGGGGCCTTTCTGTGTGGAGTTTGCATGTTGTCCCCGTGTCTGTGTGGGTTTCCTCCGGGTGCTCTGGTTTCCCCCACAGTCCAAAGACATGCAGGTTAACTGGTGGCTCTAAATTGACTGGAGGTGTGAATGTGAGTGTGAATGGTTGTTTGTCTCCATGTGTCAGCCCTGCGATGACCTGGCAACTTGTCCAGGGTGTACCCCGCCTCTCACGCATTGTCAGCTGGGATAGGTTCCAGCTTGCCCATGACCGTACACAGGATAAGCGATTACAGATAATGGAAGGATAGATCTTGTACATATATTTTGGTATTATAGTGTGTATATGTGTGTGTGTGTATATATATATATATATATATATATATATATATATATACATACATACATACATACAGTGGGGCAACAAAGTATTTAGTCAGTCACCAATTGTGCAAGTTCTCCCACTTAAAAAATGAGAGAGGCCTGTAATTTTCATCATAGGTATACCTCAACTATGAGAGACAAAATGAGGAAAAAAAAATCCAGAAAATCACATTGTCTGATTTTTAAATAATTTATTTGCAAATTATGGTGGAAAATAAGTATTTGGTCAATAACAAAAGTTCATCTCAATACTTTGTTATACACCCTTTGTTGGCAATGACAGAGGTCAGACGTTTTCTGTAAGTCTTCACAAGGTTTTCACACACTGTTGCTGGTATTTTGGCCCATTCCTCCATGCAGATCTCCTCTAGAGCAGTAATGTTTTGGGGCTGTCGCTGGGCAACAAGGACTTTCAACTCCCTCCAAAGATTTTCTATGGGGTTGAGATCTGGAGACTGGCTAGGCCACTCCAGGACCTTGAAATGCTTCTTACGAAGCCACTCCGTTGTTGCCCGGGCGGTGTGTTTGGGATCATTGTCATGCTGAAAGACCCAGCCATGTTTCATCTTCAATGCCCTTGCTGATGGAAGGAGGTTTTCACTCAGAATCTCACGATACATGGCCCCATTCATTCTTTCCTTTACACGGATCAGTCGTCCTGGTTCCTTTGCAGAAAAACAGCCCCAAAACATGATGTTTCCACACACATGCTTCACAGTAGGTATGGTGTTCTTTGGATGCAACTCAGCATTCTTTCTCCTCCAAACACGACAAGTTGAGTTTTTACCAAAAAGTTCTATTTTGGTTTCATCTGACCATATAACATTCTCCCAATCCTCTTCTGGATCATCCAAATGTTCTCTAGCAAACTTCAGAGGGGCCTGGACATGTACTGGCTTAAGCAGGGGGACACGTCTGGCACTGCAGGAATTGAGTCCCTGGCGGCGTAGTGTGTTACTGATGGTAGCCTTTGTTACTTTGGTCCCAGCTCTCTGCAGGTCATTCACTAGGTCCCCCCATGTGGTTCTGGGATTTTTGCTCACCGTTCTTGTGATCATTTTGACCCCACGGGGTGAGATCTTGCATGGATGTTTTAGGTCATATTTATGCAGAAATATAGAAAATTCTAAAGGGTTCACAAACTTTCAAGCACCACTGTATATACACACACGCGCGCGCACACACACACACACACACACACACACACACACACACAGTGGGGCAAAAAAGTATTTAGTCAGCCACCAATTGTGCAAGTTCTCCCACTTAAAAGATGAGAGAGGCCTGTAATTTTCATCATAGGTATACCTCAACTATGAGAGACAGAATGGGGGGAAAGAATCCAGGAAATCACATTGTAGGATTTTTAATGAATTAATTGGTAAATTCCTCGGTAAAATAAGTATTTGGTCACCTACAAACAAGCAAGATTTCTGGCTCTCACAGACCCGTAACAACTTCTTTAAGAGGCTCCTCTGTCCTCCACTCATTACCTGTATTAATGGCACCTGTTTGAACTCATTATCAGTATAAAAGACACCTGTCCACAACCTCAAACAGTCACACTCCAAACTCCACTATGGCCAAGACCAAAGAGCTGTCAAAGGACACCAGAAACAAAATTGTAGACCTGCACCAGGCTGGGAAGACTGAATCTGCAATAGGTAAGCAGCTTGGTGTGAAGAAATCAACTGTGGGAGCAATTATTAGAAAATGGGAGACATACAAGACCACTGATAATCTCCCTCGATCTGGGACTCCATGCAAGATCTCACCCTGTGGGGTCAAAATGATCACAAGAACAGTGAGCAAAAATCCCAGAACCACATGGGGGGACCTAGTGAATGACCTGCAGAGAACTTGGCTGTATGTTTTGGGTCATTGTCATGCTGGAGGACCCATTTTCAGTGTCCTGGCAGAGGGAAGGAGGTTGTCACTCAGGATTTTATGGTACATGGCCGCGTCCATTCTTCCGTTGATGTGGTGAAGTCGTCCTGTGCCTTTAGCAGAGAAACACCCCCAAAGCATAATGTTTCCACCTCCATGCTTGACAGTGGGGATGGTGTTCTTCGGTTCATAGTCAGCATTTTTCTTCTTACAAACACGGCGAATTGAGTTAATGTCAAAGAGCTCAATTTTGGTCTCATTTGACCACAGTACCTTCTCCCAATCACTCTCAGAATCATTCAGGTGTTCATTGGCAAATTTCAGACGGGCCTGCACATGTGCCTTCTTGAGCAGGGGGACCTTGCGGGCACTGCAGGATTTTAATCCATTACGGTGTAATGTGTTACCAATGGTTTTCTTGGTGACTGTGGTCCCAGCTGCCTTAAGATCATTAACAAGCTCCTCCCGTGTAGTTCTAGGCTGATCTCTCACCTTTGTCATGATCATTGATACCCCACGAGGTGAGATCTTGCGTGGGGCCCCAGACCGAGGTCGATTGATGTTCATTTTGTATTTCTTCCATTTTCGAACTATTGCACCAACAGTTGTCTCCTTCTCACCCAGCTTCTTGCTTATGGTTTTATAGCTCAGTCCAGCCTTGTGCAGCTCTACAATCTTGTCCCTGACATCCTTAGACAGCTCTTTGGTCTTGCCCATGTTGGAGAGTATACATACATACATACATACATACATACATATATATATATATATATATATATATATATATATATATATATATATATACGAACAGATCCTGGCTAACCAACCGGACATAGTGGTGGTGGACAAAGAGCAGAAGAGCGCGGTGGTGATAGATGTGGCGATCCCAGCTGACGCCAACATCAAGAAGAAGGAACATGAGAAACTTGAGAAGTATCAAGGGTTGAAAGAGCAGCTGGAACGGATGTGGAAGGTCAAGGGTTGCGTGGTCCCCGTGGTAGTGGGGGCACTTGGGGCAGTAACCCCCAAACTGGGAGAGTGGCTCCAGCAAATCCCAGGAACAACATCTGAAGCCTCAGTCCAGAAGAGTGCAGTACTAGGAACATCGAAGATACTGCGCAGAACCCTCAAACTCCCAGGCCTCTGGTAGAGGACCCGAGCTTGAGGATGACATGGATACCACCCCCCCCGCCGGGGGTGAGAAGGAGATTTTATATATATATATATATATATATATATATATATATATATATATATATATACACACACATACATATATACATACACACACACACACAGTGGGGCAAAAAAGTATTTAGTCAGCCACCAATTGTGCAAGTTCTCCCACTTAAAAAGATGAGAGAGGGCTGTAATTTTCATCATAGGTACACTTCAACTATGAGAGACAGAATGGGGGGAAAGAATCCAGGAAATCACATTGTAGGATTTTTAATGAATTAATTGGTAAATTCCTCTGTAAAATAAGTATTTGGTCACCTACAAACAAGCAAGATTTCTGGCTCTCACAGACCTGTAACAACTACTTTAAGAGGCTCCTCTGTCCTCCACTTGATACCTGTATTAATGGCACCTGTTTGAACTCGTTATCAGTATAAAAGACATATGTCCACAACCTCAAACAGTCACACTCCAAACTCCACTATGGCTAATACCAAAGAGCTGTCAAAGGACACCAGAAACAAAATTGTAGACCTGCATCAGGCTGGGAAGACTGAATCTGCAATAGGTAAGCAGCTTGGTGTGAAGAAATCAACTGTGGGAGCAATTATTAAAAAATGGAAGACATACAAGACCACTGATGATCTTCCTCGATCTGGGGCTCCATGCAAGATCTCACCCCGTGGGGTCAAAATGATCACAAGAACGGTGAGCAAAAATCCCAGAACCACACGGGGGGACCTAGTGAATGACCTGCAGAGAGCTGGGACCAAAGTAACAAAGGCTACCATCAGTAACACACTACGCCGCCAGGTACTCAAATCCTGCAGTGCCAGACGTGTCCCCCTGCTTAAGCCAGTACATGTCCAGGCCCCTCTGAAGTTTGCTAGAGAACATTTGGATGATCCAGAAGAGGATTGGGAGAATGTTATATGGTCAGATGAAACCAAAATAGAACTTTTTGGTAAAAACTCAACTTGTCGTGTTTGGAGGAGAAAGAATGCTGAGTTGCATCCAAAGAACACCATACCTACTGTGAAGCATGTGGGTGGAAACATCATGTTTTGGGGCTGTTTTTCTGCAAAGGAACCAGGACGACTGATCCGTGTAAAGGAAAGAATGAATGGGGCCATGTATCGTGAGATTTTGAGTGAAAACCTCCTTCCATCAGCAAGGGCATTGAAGATGAAACATGGCTGGGTCTTTCAGCATGACAATGATCCCAAACACACCGCCCGGGCAACAACGGAGTGGCTTCGTAAGAAGCATTTCAAGGTCCTGGAGTGGCCTAGCCAGTCTCCAGATCTCAACCCCATAGAAAATCTTTGGAGGGAGTTGAAAGTCCTTGTTGCCCAGCGACAGCCCCAAAACATTACTGCTCTAGAGGAGATCTGCATGGAGGAATGGGCCAAAATACCAGCAACAGTGTGTGAAAACCTTGTGAAGACTTACAGAAAATGTTTGACCTCTGTCATTGCCAACAAAGGGTGTATAACAAAGTATTGAGATGAACTTTTGTTATTGACCAAATACTTATTTTCCACCATAATTTGCAAATAAATTCTTTAAAAATCAGACAATGTGATTTTCTGGATTTTTTTTCTCATTTTGTCTCTCATAGTTGAGGTATACCTATGATGAAAATTACAGGCCTCTCTCATCTTTTTAAGTGGGAGAACTTGCACAATTGGTGACTGACTAAATACTTTTTTGCCCCACTGTACGTACGTACACACACACTATATATATATATATATATATATATATATATATATATATATATATATATATATACATACACACACGTATGTATTCAATTTATCGCGATTTAAAAAAATAGTGCCGTTAACGCAAATTCTAATTTGGCCCTGCGAGTCACCCGTAGTTCCTGTTGAGGCTTGTCACGCTCTGCTTCAATAAGAGTAAGTGTGAGTGATGGAGAAAGGTCTGTTAAACGGGAAGTTTCATTTCAAAAGTAGAGTGTGATTGAGCATAGACACATAAACATAGATGCCGCATTCTGCGTAGAATCATACGTCATCCTCGCCGCCATATTGGATGTGGCAAAGTGGAGATTCTTCAACCGTCTCTGGTATAGCGTCTAGACAGTAGCCGAGAATAAAGATGCCTCATTCATGTGCTGCGTTTAACTGTACCAACAGGTTTACCGTCCAAACGAGATCACATGGGATTACCTTTCACAGGTGAGACTGGAAAAATAATTTTCATTGTATTTGGTCATTGTAACATAATTTTACGAACAGATTTTTCTGACTTTGTGGCTAGTATGAAGTCTCGTCTCGTCTTCTTCCGCTTTATCCGGGACCGGGTCGCGGAGGCAGCAGTCTAAGCAGGGAAGCCCAAACTTCCCTTTCCCCAGACACCTCGGCCAGCTCCTCGGGAAGAACACCGAGGCGTTCCCAGGCCAGCCGAGAGACATAGTCCCTCCAGCGTGTCCTGGGTCTTCCCCGGGGCCTCCTCCCAGGGGGACATGCCTGGAACACCTCCCCAGGGAGGCGTCCAGGAGGCATCCGAAAAAGATGCCCGAGCCACCTCAGCTGATTCCTCTCGATGTGGAGCAGCAGCGGCTCTACTCCGAGCTCCTCCCGAGTGACTGTGCTTCTCACCCTATCTCTAAGGGAGCGCCCAGCCACCCTGCGAAGGAAACTCATTTCGGCCGCTTGTATCCGCGATCTTGTCCTTTCGGTCATTACCCAAAGCTCATGACCATAGGTGAGAGTCGGAACGTAGATCGACCGGTAAATTGAGAGCTTCGCCTTTTGGCTCAGCTCCTTCTTCACCACAACGGACCGGTAAAGCGACCGCATCACTGCGGAGGCTGCACCGATCCGCCTGTCGATCTCACGCTCCATCCTTCCCTCACTCGTGAACAAGATCCCGAGATACTTAAACTCCTCCACTTGAGGCAGAACTTCTCCACCAACCTGGAGAGGGCAAGCCACCCTTTTCCGGTCGAGAACCATGGCCTCGGACTTGGAGGTGCTGATTCTCATCCCAGCCGCTTCACACTCGACTGCAAACCGCCCCAGTGCATGCTGAAGGTCCTGGTTTGAAGAAGCCAACAGGACAACATCATCCGCAAAAAGCAGAGATGAAATCCTGTGGTTCCCAAACAGGATTCCTTCTGGCCCCTGGCTGCGCCTAGAAATTCTGTCCATAAAAATTATGAACAGAACCGGTGACAAAGGGCAGCCCTGCCGGAGTCCAACATGCACTGGGAACAGGTCTGACTTACTGCCGGCAATGCGAACCAGACTCCTGCTCCGTTCGTACAGGGACCGGACAGCCCTTAGCAAAGAGCCCCGAACCCCATACTCCCGAAGCACCCCCCACAGAATACTACGGGGGACACGGTCGAATGCCTTCTCCAGATCCACAAAGCACATGTGGACTGGTTGGGCAAACTCCCATGAACCCTCGAGCACCCTATGAAGGGTATAGAGCTGGTCCAGTGTTCCGTGACCAGGACGAAAACCGCATTGTTCCTCCTGGATCCGAGGTTCGACTATTGGTCGAATTCTCCTCTCCAGTACCCTGGAGTAAACCTTCCCTGGGAGGCTGAGAAGTGTGATTCCCCTATAATTGGGGCACACTCTCCGGTCCCCTTTCTTAAAAAGAGGGACCACCACCCCAGTCTGCCACTCCAGAGGCACTGTCCCTGACCGCCACGCGATGTTGCAGAGGCGTGTCAACCAAGACAGCCCCACAACATCCAGAGACTTGAGATACTCAGGGCGGATTTCATCCACCCCCGGTGCCTTGCCACCGAGGAGCTTGCTAACCACCTCAGTGACTTCGGCTTGGGTAATGGACGAGTCCACCTCTGAGTCATCAGCCTCAGTCTCCTCAGTGGAAGACATGACGGTGGGATTGAGGAGATCCTCAAAGTATTCCTTCCACCGCCCGACAATGTCCCCAGTCGAGGTCAACAGCTCCCCACCCGCACTGTAAACAGTGTTGGCAGAGTACTGCTTCCCCCTCCTGAGGCGCCGGACGGTTTGCCAGAATTTCTTCGAGGCCGACCGATAGTCCTTCTCCATGGCCTCCCCGAACTCCTCCCAGTTCCGAGTTTTTGCCTCCGCAACTGCCCGAGCTGCAGCACGCCTGGCCTGCCGATACCCGTCAGCTGCCTCGGGAGTCCTGGAGGTTAACATGGCCCGATAGGACTCCTTCTTCAGCTTGACGGCATCCCTTACTTCTGGTGTCCACCACCGGGTTCGGGGATTGCCGCCACGACAGGCACCGGAGACCTTGCGGCCACAGCTCTGAACAGCTGCATCCACAATGGAGGTAGAGAACATGGTCCACTCAGACTCAATGTCCCCCGCCTCCCTCGGAAGCTGGGAAAAGCTCTCCCGGAGGTGGGAGTTAAAGACCTCCCCGACAGAGTGCTCGGCCAGACGTTCCCAGCAGACCCTCACCATACGTTTGGGCCTGCCAGGTCTGTCCAGCTTCCTCCTCCGCCAGCGGATCCAACTCACCACCAGGTGGTGATCAGTTGACAGCTCAGCCCCTCTCTTCACCCGAGTGTCCAAGACATAGGGCCGGAGATCAGATGAAACGACTACAAAGTCTATCATTGACCTCCGACCTAAGGTGTCCTGGTGCCACGTGCACTTATGGACACCCCTATGCTCGAACATGGTGTTCGTTATGGACAAACCGTGACTAGCACAGAAGTCCAATAACAAAACACCACTCGGGTTCAGATCGGGGAGGCCGTTCCTCCCAACCACGCCCCTCCAGGTGTCACTGTCATCTCCCACGTGAGCATTGAAGTCCCCCAGTAACACAATGGAGTCCCCAGTCTGAGCACTCCTCAGTATCTCTCCCAGGGACTCCAAGAAGGCCGGATACTCTATACTGCTATTTGGGCCATAGGCACAAACAACAGCAAGAGCCCTCTCCCCAATCCGAAGGCGCAGCGAGGCGACCCTCTCGTTCACTGGGGTAAACTCCAACACATGGCGGCTGAGCTGGGGAGCTATAAGCAAGCCCACACCAGCCCGCCGCCGCTCACCACGGGCGACTCCAGAGAAGTGGAGAGTCCAGCCCCTCTCGAGGAGCTGGGTTCCAGAGCCCAAGCTGTGCGTGGAGGTGAGCCCGACTATCTCTAGCCGGTACCTCTCAACCTCCCGCACAAGCTCAGGCTCTTTCCCCCCCAGCGAAGTGACATTCCATGTCCCAACAGCCAGCCGCTGTGTCCGGGGATCAGGTCGTCGAGGCCCCTGCCTTCGACTGCCACCCAATCCACATTGCACCAGTCCCCTACTGCTACCTCTGTGGGTGGTGAACCCACAGGAGGGCTAGTATGAAGTCTCGCGCATAATAGCCGCTCGGTGAAACCTGTCTCCAAACAACGAAGTATTTCCTTCGTAACTACGCTGATAACATTTTGTGTTTTTGTCAAACATTGGAGCTTTGTATTCATTCTGAAGGTTTATTGTTATTAATATTGAATAAAAAGTAACTGGGATGCATCATTGTTAATTATCATTCAAATTTTAGGTAAATTATTTTAATTTGCATCTTATACGGATTTTATAAGGGAAATACGGATTTTGGAGGTTGGTTATACAGGTTTGATTGACCAAAGGTTGATATGTATGTTTATAACCATCACATTAAAAGTTATATGTGTTGTTTTGATGCCTGTTTGTTTCCCAAATATACGTGTGTGTCTTAATGGGTGAATAAAAGGCATCGAGTTAAATATTATTGTAGAAAGGGGCTTTATGAAGTTCAGTCCATTTATTTGCATTGGCTTACGGGGAAGATTTGCCACATCCAATATGGCGGACACTCTGACGTATCCCAGCAACGGGGCCACCAGCTCAATGCGGCGTCTATGTTTATATGTCTATGGTGGTTGAGTTGGTTTTGGTATGCACTTATACTTTTTTTTGCAAAGTGAGATTTCAGTATGCTGTAGCACTGTGATATGACAATGTCTTTATTGAAGTCCAACTGCAATTTATTTTTGTTTGCACAGTACTGTGAAGTCCTATAGGCTGTGACTGAATACAACTCCACCACAACTGAAGTTTTATTTCATTTTTATTTTTTGTCACACGTCTGAACTGAGACACAGTAGTATGTGACTACGTTTTATATTTGAGACTACAGCTCCCTAATCCATCACAAAATCCAATTTTGTGTTTTGTATGTTCAGTACTGCCTAGTATGTGAGTGAATAAACTCCCTTACCATTTTCTCTTGTCCCAGCAGTTTTTAACAAGTACTTTTAGCATAAAATGTGTTCACCATTTTAATTGTAACATTTTGCTTTAAAAGCCTTATTCATTTACATAGATTTTAAAAAATGCGATTCATCGCGATTAACTATATGAAATTCTGAGATTAATCGTGATTAATTTTTTAAATCTTTTGACAGCCCTTATATATATATATATATATATATATATATATATATATATATATATATATATATAAGTGCTGTCAAGCGATTAAAATATTTAATCGCGATTAATGTCGCGACTGTCATAGTTAACTTGCGATTAATCGCAATTTAATCGCATATTTTTGTCACATGAAAAACCATTGTAATTCTCTTATCAGCATAAAAAAGTGAATGGGCTTGCTCACCGTTCGAACTACGGGGGTACACGGGGGATCCGAGATTCCCTGAAACAGACATGAGATCCCTTGAAAACATGACTTGGGAAATGTTGGGGGGGGTCTCGAAAATATTGGCAAAATGATGTTTATTGACATAGCAATCATGTGTAACGGGAAGCATTTGCATATCTGAAGTGAGCGCGCGATGGAGAGCCGCGCTCTGAGACAAGCGCAAGCACCCCCCCCCCCAAGGGAAAATAAGGGGACCCCCCGAAAATATCGGCATAGTTCGAACACTGGTTGTACCAGTGTTTTTTTTTTTTTTTATTGCAGAGCCTAACACGTCTTGTCACAGCCACTGCAAAGTGGGGCTGGAGCCGCCGATGGGAAAACGAAACCTGCCGAGCACCGTGGCTCTTCGGGGGAGGGCAGAGGACTCTGGCTGTGCGGGGCGTGGCATCATGTCACAGAGCGTTAATCTCGCGATAAAAAAATTATCGCCGTTAAAATTGAGTCAAGTTAACGCGTTAATAACGCGACATTTTTGACAGCACTTATATATGTATGTATGTGTGTGTGTGTGTGTGTGTGTGTGTGTGTACCCACACACTTGACAATAAAAAAAAAAGAATGGATGACTGCAGGATTTCCCTTCTTTTGGTCTGGCTAGGTTCAGCCTTGAAGCAAACAAACTCGCCCTCTCTCTTACGCATAATTTTGCCAATTTTATTACTGTGTAGATCATTGTACTCCACCGTGCTTTTGTAGTTCCTTTGCTCCTCGCCATCACCGTCCTCACTAAGAATAAAATAATTGACAATGTTAACGTAGCTGACGTCAGGACACAACTTCATGTCATGTATCCATTCCGTGAGGGTAGATGAATGGGTCACTTTAATTGTATTATCCCCGTAGCACTTTAGAAAATCAGACTTGTGTAGCCATCTTTTAGCCAACTTACATAGCAGTTAGCGTTAGCTACAAATGTCAACACAGTGGAGCAGAAGAAAGATACCGGCTTCTGCTATGATGCAGCAATGAATCATGGGAAAGGTCAGAGTTCGGGAAGGTTGTGTGCTGTCCAAAATCACTCACTCATTCACTACTCCCTACTCACTATTTTCCCTACTAACTAGTTTTTTGTTGCCTCTGGCAACCGTGTGACCGCCAAGTTTCAACCCTGAAACTGGTGTTCTGTATTGTAGTAATGTGAAACATGAAAGGTATGTGATTGGTAATTTGAATGATGATCGTTGATGCTTGTTTCAGTAGCACTTTGTGAGCATTGATCGTGTCCTGTTTGAATGTGATAATTTCTAAGGTCTTGTTTATGGGTAAATTCACTGAGCTCTGTTTTTAAATCTGGAGAGCTCATAGGTTCGTCAGAGTGAAGC
Source organism: Neoarius graeffei (assembly GCF_027579695.1). Taxonomy (NCBI): domain Eukaryota; kingdom Metazoa; phylum Chordata; class Actinopteri; order Siluriformes; family Ariidae; genus Neoarius; species Neoarius graeffei. The sequence goes on from NC_083580.1 coordinate 34,675,910, forward strand.
CATCAGGCCACCATCTTACCACTCGCATCACGTGTATTTGGCTTATGTCTTCAACCATCGTATCCGATCAAATTTGCCCCAAGAAAAATATCTCCTGACTTTTTTTCCATTTCATTACCTCCTCTTATTTTCTCAACTTTACCCACAATTCCTTACATAGTTTTATAGCACTCCCCTTCACTGTTATTGTTTTTTTCCCAGTTTCTGATCATTTTTTTGAACAGCTCTTTTACAACTATATTTTTAGGTAGATTATTTCAGTTTTTCTCTTATACAGATTAGTCTTTCTTTTTCGTATAGTTCTTCTTATCTATCTCTTTATTTATTATACTACCAATACAAAGGCTGAACAATACTTCCTTTCAATTTAGGACAGTTGTTGAAACAGGATTATTTTCTTACGTTATTTGCCATTTTCACTTCATTCACGTGTTTTAAGTGTTTATTGGTCACAATTCACTGTCACAATATTCATGCAGCTTGCACCCAACTGACCAGTAAATACTGTTAAGACATGACTGTGAAAATGAAGTGAAAATTGGCAAATAACATGAGAATATAATCCTGTTTTAACAACTGTCCTGAATAGAAAGGAAGTATTGTACAGCCTTTGTGTTAGTATAATGAATGAATGAATGAATAGAAGAAATGGACAAAAGAGAAAACGACACTGTATAAGAGAAAAACTCAAATAATCTCAGTTGAAATAATTATAGAAGTAAAAGAGCTGTTTAAAAAAATGATCATAGACTGGACTGGAAAAGAAAAAAACAGTGAAGGGGAGAACTGTAAAGATATGTAAGGAATGTGGGTAAAGTGGAGAAAATAAGATGGTGATGAAAGGGAAAAAAGTCAGGAGATACTTTTCTTGGGGCAAATTTGATCAGATAAGATGATTTAACACAAGCCAAATACAAGCGATGTGAGTGGTAAGATGGCAGCCACATGGCTAGACTTGTCTCTACAGAAGGGAATAGACTATGAGCTCTCCAGATTTTATATAGAGCTCAGTGGGTGAATTGTTGAAGTATCCACAACTTTCCTGAACTCTGACCTTTCCCATGATTCAGTGCTGCATCATAGCGGAAGCCAGTCTCTTTCTTCTGCTCCACTGTCTTGACTTTTGTAGCTAATGCTAATTGCTAGGTAGTTAAGCTCAAAGATGACTAAAAGATGGTTACATGGGCCCGATTTTCTGACGTGCTCTGGGGATAATATGATCAAAGAGCCCCATTCATCTGCCTTCACGGAATGGATAGACGACATGAAGCTGTGTCCCAACGTCAGCTATGTTAACATTGTCAATTATTTTATTCTTAGTGAGGGCGTTGATGGCGAGGAGCTAAGGAACTACAAAAGCATGGAGGTGCAGAGGCTCCAACTCTCCCGCCATGGGTAGGAGAACTCCCGCTTTAGGGAACATTTTAGAAAATCCTCCCGACCTCCCGCTGACAACATAAAAATCTCCCGCCCGCCCTTATGACACATGATTAGTTAAAAAAAATGTAACTTGATATGTTTATGTTGGAGAAAATTAATAGTTGACTTTCCGCTTTTCATGTGTCTGACAAGTGTGTACCCCGCAGTATATGCCGATTCCCTGGTCGGTGCACCAGTTGGCGTAACAGGGGGATTGGAGTGAATGCCGGAGGCATGCGCGTGCAGATCAAGCGCGCATATGAATCGAGCGGAATTCGGTACGCCGTGGGGTGCACACTTGAGCCCACCCAATGTCTTAGCAGTTACCGATAAAGCATACAGATGGCGCTATTAATGATACGCGTGAGAGAACGAGAAAACCCGCGACACTCAACCATTTTGTTTGTTTTTTTGCATCTGCATTTCATCTGCATTTATCGCCTGTTCGTCTTTAACTTTTTGTTCTCTTGAATGAGATAATGAAACGAAGTTCCGTTGGTGGAAATGGCGAAAGCCAAACTACGGAGAAAAAATATCAGAAAATCACCAAGATAAAGTTCGGATCGCCCGTCGCAATGGTCGCCAGGAACGAATGGTGGACTATTTTGGACGGCAGCAAGATGACCCTATATCTGACAAGGTTAGATCACCAGACCAGACATTAGATTCTAACGAACTTGTCTAACTTTTACTAACTTAGACTTAGAAATAAGCCCTGTGATGACCTGGCGACTTGTCCAGGGTGTACCCCGCCTTTCGCCCGTATCATTCATATGTCATTCATATATATATATATATATATATATATATATATATATATATATATATAAATAAAAAACTCGCCTTCGCACCTACAGCACTCAAACTTGTCTAATTTGCAGAGAGGGAGAATCTCCCTCTTTGCAATTTCCCAAGTTGGAGCCTCTGGAGGTGTACAATTATCGACACAGTCGTAAAATTGGCAAAATTATGTGTAAAAGAAAGGGCGAGTTTGTTTGCTTAAAGGCTGAGGTTGAACCTAGCCAGAGCAAAAAAGGTAAATCCTGCAGTCATGCAGCAGCTATCATCTGGGAGATAGGTTATGTCAGAGTAAACCAATTGTATCGGTTTACTAATAATGTAGTGTTTATATGTTGTAAGTTGCTTAGGACAAAAACGTCTGCCAAATACCATATACAGGTGCTGGTCATATAATTAGAATATGAAAAAGTTTATTTATTTCAGTAATTCCATTCAAAAAGTGAAACTTGTATATTATATTCATTCATTACACACAGACTGATGTATTTCAAATGTTTATTTCTTTTAATTTTGATGATTATAACTGACAACTAATGAAAATCCCAAATTCAGTATCTCAGAAAATTAGAATATTACTTAAGACCAATACAAAAAAAGGATTTTTAGAAATGTTGGCCAACTGAAAAGTATGAACATGAAAAGTATGAGCATGTACAGCACTCAATACTTAGTTGGGGCTCCTTTTGCCTGAATTACTGCAGCAATGCGGCGTGGCATGAAGTTGATCAGTCTGTGGCACTGCTCAGGTGTTATGAGAGCCCAGGTTGCTCTGGTAGTGGCCTTCAGCTCTTCTGCATTGTTGGGTCTGGCGTATCGCATCTTCCTCTTCACAATACCCCATAGATTTTCTATGAGGTTAAGGTCAGGCGAGTTTGCTGGCTAATTAAGAACAGGGATACCATGGTCCTTAAAACTGGTAGCTTTGGCACTGTGTGCAGGTGCCAAGTCCTGTTCGAAAATGAAATCTGCATCTCCATAAAGTCGGTCAGCAGCAGGAAGCATGAAGTGCTCTAAAACTTCCTGGTAGATGGCTACGTTGACCTTGGACCTCAGAAAACACAGTGGACCAACACCAGCAGATGACATGGCACCCCAAACCATCACTGACTGTGGAAACTTTACACTGGACCTCAAGCAACATGGATTCTGTGCCTCTCCTCTCTTCCTCCAGACTCTGGGACCTTGATTTCCAAAGGAAATGCAAAATTTACTTTCATCAGAGAACATAACTTTGGACCACTCAGCAGCAGTCCAGTCCTTTTTGTTTTTAGCCTAGGCGAGATGCTTCTGACGCTGTCTCTTGTTCAAGAGTGGCTTGACACAAGGAATGCGACAGCTGAAACCCATGTCTTGCATACGTCTGTGCGTGGTGGTTCTTGAAGCACTGACTCCAGCTGCAGTCCACTCTTTGTGAATCTCCCCCACATTTTTGAATGGGTTTTGTTTCACAATCCTCTCCAGGGTGCGGTTATCTCTATTGCTTGTACACTTTTTTCTACCACATCTTTTCCTTCCCTTCGCCTCTCTATTAATGTGCTTGGACACAGAGCTCTGTGAACAGCCAGCCTCTTTAGCAATGACCTTTTGTGTCTTGCCCTTCTTGTGCAAGGTGTCAATGGTCGTCTTTTGGACAACTGTCAAGTCAGCAGTCTTCCCCATGATTGTGTAGCCTACAGAACTAGACTGAGAGACCATTTAAAGGCCTTTGCAGGTGTTTTTGAGTTAATTAGCTGATTAGTGTGTGGTACCAGGTGTCTTCAATATTGAACCTTTTCACAATATTCTAATTTTCTGAGATACTGGATTTGGGGTTTTCATTAGTTGTCAGTTATAATAATCAAAATTAAAAGAAACACTTGAAATATATCAGTCTATGTGTAATGAATGAATATAATATACAAGTTTCACTTTTTGAATGGAATTACTGAAATAAATCAACTTTTTCATGATATTCTAATTATATGACCAGCACCTGTAGGCTCAATATGTATAGGCTCAAGAAACAAAAGCTAGGAGAGAAGCACAGGCCCACCATTTTAATGCAGATGCAAATGCTGTCAAACTTGGGAAACAAACATGCCATATGTATATAATTCATTGTCTATGTATTTGTCCAAGATTCAACTTTTTAACTACCCTGATCATTCCAGATATTGGATGGTAAAGCAGTTATCAACACCTTAACTTTTGGCCATTGCAAAAGTAGAAAAGACTTTCAAAACATAAATTGTGCATGAATAATTACTCAAACTTCCACTGGAAAAAAAATGAGTTGATTCCCGATTACTAAGCATATTGGATCACGTGACATCGTTCACACTCACTGTGAAGTATTGTGCTATGTTACGGACACATAACCGGACCTTATCTCCGGGTTTCCTGATTCCTGGGGGTGTTTGTTTGTTTGTTTGTTTGTTTGTTTGTTTGTTTGTTTGTTTGTTTGTGCACGCTTCCATCTTTGTCTGTGCTCATCTGTTTGTGCCATCTCCCAACTTTTTGCTTGTTTACCATTTTTCATCTCTGCTCCCCAGTTTAGATTGTTTGCTTCTTGTCACCTTTATAAATAAAACCATCTTCTGCACATACATCTCCAACCCTTCCCTGACACTTGCCGTGTCCTTTTACAGAGAGCTGATTTTAAGGTGAATTGAACCTGTTTGAAATTTTAAGGTAAAGTCCCTACAATAATCATGGAATTGGCGTGAAGGAAAAGGCCATTGCAAGATTAATTTATGTGATAAACTTCCCTGTGTATTTCTGAATCTTGTTGTTGCCTTTTTGTCCACTGAAATACATGTGATGTTATATTGCATCTAAAAACATTTCAATATCAAATGAATGGACACGCCATCCTGTTATCTCTCTCAACTAACATCAGTTTTTTCTGTATTTATAGGCTCCGAAAGAGATTCTCTCACAACATGAGTGAAATGTAAACTGTAAAAAGATCATAGGTTTTGGAATTTTGAAAAAAATTCTTTTATGATTGCAGAGGTATGCTGATTTTAGTAAAAATAAATAATGGTAATTGTGCGCTGACCCCCAGCACGCGTGCGCATGTCTCTCTACTTAAAGGAATAGAAAATGCAAAATGGGTTGGTAGCTTGTAATATTGAGAGCCCGTAAGAAAAATTTCAGACGTATTTGACCATTTATAAGTTGTGAGCGTTTTTGTATCGCTGTTCTAATGCCACCAGGAGGCTACCATGTTGCCTGTTGGAAGGGCGATGCATGACGTTATTTGGGTGCAAGGCTGAGTGTATACTTCAGTACTGAAGGGGCAAAGCAAAAGGTCTACTAAGGTGACAATATCGATTTTTTTCACTATACATCTTAAGTAGTGTATTAATGAGCTGCAACCCTGACTTATGGACAAACCTGAACTCTTTACCTGTAAAACAAGGCTGAAACTATGTGTTATACTACTCATTAGCATGCTTAGCATACTCTCGACTCATTCATGAAAAACTTCAAGACGTCACCAGGCTAGCCTACCGTAATTACTGTAGTAGGCAGTCCAACCCCCGCGGCAATGCAGAAAGAGGGTAAACAAACGCTGCTTTACTATACAGGATTCATGTGAACATTACAGGAAGATGCACTTGTATGAAAAAAGGCAGAAATATTGCCAGAAACACCTGAGCTGCTGGTATGGATTTATTTAGTAAAATTCACACATGTAAAAGATACAGTATAAATAGCACTGAGGACAACACAAAGTATAATTACACTTATTTCCAATGTGGTCCTCTTGATGACAGCAGGAAACAATAAAATATAAGAGACGATAATAAATTGACAAAATTGTATAAACAATTATGAAAGTCAGAAACAAAAAAATATATGCTAACTGTAATTATCACAGAGTACAACTAGATTATGGAAATGGCACCAAAATGATTAAAAATTAGTTATGTACACATCATAAAACTGGGTTTGGAATTTACTCCATAAAAACTGTTTCACCTGTTTCTTAAAATTATCACGTGTTTGACTAGATTGCAGTGATCGAGGTTGGTTATTCCACAAACAAATTCCTGTATACCTAAAAGAACTCTGAATGGTTTCCTTAAACTGTGACGTCACTTACAGTACACGGCCATATTTGACAAAATGGGCCATATCGCCAGTGACATTTCTTCATTGATTTCCTCGAGTATTTCAGATAATGACACAAATAACGATCATGAAAAACAAGCATTACCATATCAATTAGTTACAAGTGAACAATATTTATAGAGTTAGTCATTACCGAGGCTTTTTTGACAACACTGAATCAAAGCAAGACACCCAACAAACATTGAGCTGCTTAGCTGCATCAGCAATTATTGCGTTTATGTCCAAAGAAACTCAAAATAACATATCACGCTTAATGAAAACTTAGTGAAGCCATAAAAAGTGTTTTCTTACCCTTTGAACTTCTCTTTTGTGGACTACTGACCGTGTTGTCTTGTCTGTCTTGTTCGCTTTTTGGCCAAAGATTGTGGGAACTGCATCTGGATTCAGCGCTCGCTTGTACAGTATTCCTAATGCTGGTGCATCAGAGTTGTTTGAATGAAACAATTTTCTTCAAAATGTTCTGAGCACATGAGCTGTGTGAAGCAGTGTTTGTTTACCCTCTTTCTGCATTGCTGCAGGGGTTGGACACACTACTACGGTAATTACGGTAGGCTAGCCTGGTCACGTCTTGACGAGGAAGTTTTTCATGAATGAGTGGCAAGCATGCTAACGAGTGATGCCAGGAATGTGTAAAAACTCGCGCACTTGCCTCTTGACCAGATTTAGGTAAGTCAGATTGTATGCAGATCTGTTTGTAGGTTGTCTAGCAAGGTTACACTCTGCAGAACGAGGCCATCATGGCAGCACTGCTTGTATCAGGGATATAAATATGAAAAGTTACCTCCCTCCATTCAGTCACATAGGAATACATCAGCTGTTCACTATTCCCTCAATGTTTATCAGTGACATCAGTAGTATCTTTCCCCCTCCGTTTTTTTTTTGTTAGAGAAATGGAATTTCAATTTTTTTGCATATAAACTTTTAATGAAATAATCTCCAGCCAGGGGCAGCTTCAAGTCTTACTCGGTATGCAGAGCTATTGTGTCTTGCGCTCAAATTACGTCAGAGCACTGCCGGAAACGATCGGGGTTTTTTTCTGATTGGTTAAAATATTTGCAATGGCGGCCTCCATGAAATCGTCCATTCTGCATAGAAACTTGACTTTTGGAGATGGATATCTTAGTTGTGTGAGCTCCTTATTTTCAGTTATTCACATGAATCATTAGTTTATCATAATCTATCTTCATAACTGTATTTTAAAAATGGGTTTTCTTTTCTTTTAAAGGTCCCATGGCATAGTGGTTTGTTGATGCTTTAAACGGGCTCGTGGAGGCTTCCGGATGTTATATCCGCAGCCTTTCTCGAAATGAACCCTCGGCACGTAAATATAGCCTCCTGGGAGAAAGCCCCATTTCGGCGCTTTTCCCAGTGCATTGTTTTGCTAATGAGAAGCAGGAGGCGGGGAAGGGTAGAGGGTGGGGGCGGGCCATGGGGGGAGGGGCTTGACCAAGCTGCGCGCGCACACATACTCGCTGCTATCAGCGCCTGTAGCCACGCTGCTAAGACAAAACCCCGTTCTCCCTCGGACTCTTTTTGTAAACTCAACGTGACACAGAGAACAGAGAGTGAGAGTGTTCGGAGTGGTAGTTTACGAACATATAATACCCTAGGCTTGAACACGCACTCCATAACCAAAGAGGATAGAAGCAGCAACTACAGCAACATATCGCTTATCCAACAGAAGACATGCATTGCGGAGCAATAGTCAAACATAAGCTCATAAGTTACAGTCAATTTCCAGACTAAACTCAGTTTAACAGAGCATGCTGCATGCTCTTTAGTTTTGTAGCGCAGATTACCTGGCTAACTGCAGGAAGCGGTTAGCTGCACAACTAATGTAGCCATTGCTAGGCTAACGCACCGATTTTAAAACACGGCAAAACGACCAGTTATACACTTACTTGTTCGGTGTTTGTTGCTGATGCGGCAGGGATGCTTGGTACGGACCCAGGCTTCAGTGACAGTTGATGTGCAAAACCTGCCCTGTACTGTCCCAAGTTGTGGAAACATTCCTCAGGAAAATGCTTCCGACAAACATACAAATATACAAAAATTTTTGTCAACCCGGAACGACCATCACTGAACAGAGACAGACAGAACTGAGGATGCCTTTCGGATGAGAGGCGAAACGTCTTCAAGACTTTTCAAGCAAGTCCAGTTGCTCTCTTCTACCAACCACAGATTACTATGTACCTGGATGACTGAGTATCTTCACAGATATGCTACCACATATTACAATAGCAACAGACATTTTATATTTTGGTTCGAGAAATGACATGCGACCTTTGACCTGGATTTTCATGTGGTTACAGTGTCAACTGCCTGTTGACATTATCTCAAACACATGTTGAGATAAAAAAAAATGGCAACTGTCAAATGAAAGAGTAAGAAACAAAGTAGGTTTCGACAAGGATATCATGAAATATCGGTGAATTTGATAAGTAAAAACATGTACATGATCTTTCCACCATACTAACCTGCGATGATGACATCCGGGTTTTCCTCAAATTCCTGATTGTGCTAAAAAAAAAAATTCCATCTCAGGTAATGAGCTGTGTCATCAGGCGACAAGATCAAAGGGCGAGGGGGGTCTTCTGGTTAATTAACCAACCAATAATAACTCTTGTAACGGAAACTCACCTTTGTAAAATTGTTTTTTATTGGTAAATCTGAAAAGGTGTCGATAATTATGGACTGTCGATTTGTAGCCACCACTCTATTTGGAGGCTATTTGTTTACACTAGTACTTCAGCCCTGGTTGCTCTTGGATTCTCTTGGCTACATGCACTTATTGTTAGTCACTTTGAATAAAACCATCAGCTAAATGAATGTAATGTAGTGTAATGTTTGAATAATGTACAATGTCTAAACAACAGTTACATGGGATTAATGTTGTTGATTCAGGTCCAAAATGCAATGGTTGGTGAAAGACAGGAATCGCATGTACAGATGAGCAGCGTATGGTGCTGGACAACACATCTTGCGAGTCTGTTTTTTGTGCTCAAAACAGATTCCATTCATAAAATCATTAAGCTTTTACAAGCGGTTTATGCATCCAGCATCACACTTTGAACCAGAAAAAGACATAATTTAATAAGCTCTTATGCCAAATTTACGTTAGCAAAAATAGCGAGTACCTTTGGAAAAGGCTATGGGAAATAGGTCCACGTACCTTTGGCCATTTAGTGTACCTGTTCATACACACTAGTAATAAATGAGGGCCCAGGATTATTATGCTAAAAATTAGACAGAGACCAGATTGGTTTGACAGTTTCTAGCCCAATAATTAAAAATTTTACCCAAAGGCATCAAGAAAGCACAAATCTTTGTCATCCAGTGCTAATGCTGTACAGTTTCTGTGTTTGATTTAATTTTTATAACCAACACATACATTAACTCATCAGCACCAATTTTTCTATTGTTTACTGTTATTGTAGTGTATTATTGTATCATTTTTATAGTGTAATCTTTGTATTGCCGTGTTTTAGCATGTAGGGGTTAGATGGCAATTGGGATGCAAGTCCTGTTCCTTCCCCCTACCACATTTTGCTTATTTGTAATTTATGATTTTTTTTTTTTTTGCTTGTTTTGTATTCTGTGTAAATGTGGCAACCTCAATAAACTAAACTAAATTAAAAATAAGGCTTAAATTTAATGTGCCTGCCCAGACATTTTTCCCCAGCACAATCAAATGCAGTCCAGTTTGGGCAGAAAAATAGCCCAATCTGTCTATACTGACCTAGCACAGAAGGTGGAGTTATCCATCACTCTGATACCTGCTTGCACATGATGGATGGACAGATGATGGCATGAACTCAATAAAGCGCTCTCTCTCTCTCAGGTTATTCACAGATCATTGAAAAGCCACCGCTAATAAAGTGATGAAATGTTTTGCCATCCTTGCGTGCATTATCCTTCAAATTTTGACAGTAGTGCCTTTATTTATTTATTTATTTATTTATTTATTATCTTCGTAACCTCGGACACTTGTCTTTTTTCCCCCCAGATTAAAAAAAGACAGATTAGATTAGATTGTGATTGTCTTTCCAGCATCAGCAAAGGTTATAATCTTTGTTGATTGGTGACTGTAATCTAGTTCTTTGTTCTCTATGAATTATTGGGCAACAACTAGCAGCCCAATTTAGTGCACAGTACACCACCTTACAGGCATTTTTATGTTGCCTGGAAACCAGACAGGTTAGCAGTAATTCTGTTTTTAATGGCAAGATAATTCATTGTTGACACAAGATAAAGCACCGTGGTCCAAGGCATGAAGAACACACAATGGTCCTTATTCATGTTGTGTATGGTCAAATATGGCAGTATCACCAGCTAATATTGTAATTAATTGCAATGAAGTAATGGCAAGAAAAAAGGTGTTAAAGCATATGCAGTATCTCTACTGCATGCTATTTATTTTCCGAATTTTTTAAAGGGTACCAGTAAATCTGGTGTTATGACCTTAGTGTTACAATTTTAATTTATTAGTTTAGAAACTACTGTTTGTATTGTTTAATAGCCCATGGCTATACAGTGTTACGTTTCTAATATCATCCCATACAGTGCCTTGAAAAAGTATTCATACCCCTTGAACTTTTTCACATTTTTCCACCTTACAACCATGAACTTAAACGTTTTTTATTGAGATTTTATGTGATGGACCAACACAGAGTAGCACATAATTGTGAAGTGAAACGAAAATGATAAATGGTCTTCAAAATTTTAAACAAATAAAAATCTGAAAAATGTGGTGTGCATTAGTATTCAGCCCCCTGTACTCTGATACCTCTAAATACAATCCAGTGCAATCAATTGCCTTCAGAAGTCATCTAATTAGTTAATAGAGTCCTACTGTGTGTAATTTACTCTCAGCATAAATACACTTGTTCTGTGAAGGCCTCAGTGGTTTGTTAGAGAACACTGAAGAACAAACAGCATCATGCAGACCAAAGAACTCACCAGACAGGTCAGGGATAAAGTTCTGGAGAAGTTTAAAGCAGGGTTAGGTTATAAAAAAATATCCCAAGCTCTGAACATCTCAAGAAGCACTGTTCAATCCATCATTCAAAAATGGAAAAAGTATGGCACAATTGCAAACCTACCAAGACATGGCCGTCCACCTAAACGAGCGAGCAAGGAGAGCACTGGTCAGAGAAGCAGCCAAGAGGCCCATGATCACTCTGGAGGAGCTGCAGAAATCCACAGCTCAGGTGGGAGAATCTATGCACAGGACAACTATAAGTCGTACACTCCACAAATCTAGCCTTTTTGGAAGAGTGGCAAGAAGAAAGCCATTGTTGAAAGACAGGCATAAGAAGTCCCATTTGCAGTTTGCCAGAAGCCATGTAGGGGACACAGCAAACATGTGGAAGGTGCTTTGGTCAGATGAGACCAAAGTTGAACTTTTTGGCCTAAATGCAAAGCGCTATGTGTGGCGGAAAACTAACACTGCTCATCACCCTGCACACACCATCCCCACTGTGAAACATGATGGTGGCAGCATCATGCTATGGGGATGCTTTTCTTCAGCAGGGACAGGGAAACTGGTCAGAGTTGATGGGAAGATGGATGGAGCTAAATACAGGGCAATCCTGGAAGAAAACCTGTTGGAGGCTGCAAAAGACTTGAGACTGGGAAGGAGATTCACCTTCCAGCAAGACAATGACCCTAAAAATACAGCCAGAGCTACAATGGAATGGTTTAGATCAAAGAATATTCATGTGTTAGAATGGCCCAGTCAAAGTCCAGACCTAAATCCCATTGAGCATCTGTGGCAAGACTTGAAAATTGCTGTTCACAGACGCTCTCCATCCAATCTGGCTGAGCTTGAGCTATTTTGCAAAGAAGAATGGGCAAAAATTTCAGTGTCTAGATGTACAAAGCTGGTAGAGACATACCACAAAAGACTTGCAGCTGTAATTGCAGCAAAAGGTGGCTCTACAAAGTATTGACGCAGGGGGACTGAACACGTCACATTTTTCAGATTTTTATTTGTTTAAAATTTTGAAGACCATTTATCATTTTCGTTTCATTTCACAATTATGTGCTACTCTGTGTTGGTCTATCACATAAAATCTCAATAAAAAACTTTTAAGTTCGTCGTTGTAAGGTGGAAAAATGTGAAAAATACTTTTTCAAGGCACTGTAAAAATGCCAGAGATTTAAAAAGGCATCCACCATCCTTACAGAGCCTTTTCAATTTATTTTGTGCTCGAGTATGATGTTGCTGAAGAGCCTGCAGCTTATTTGTGTAGCCTGTTACATTACCTTTTAATTATAGAAATAACTAGTTCGAGGCAATTGTTTAGTGGAGTTATGTGGGAAGGGGGGAGCTGTCAAAGATTTATTTTGGATGTGACCTTCTCCACACTTGCTGCAGCTGTAATCAGTGGAATTAATAGCATAATCAAATTATACACAAACTCATAAATCATCTGGGAGTGTGCTGTCAATGTGTTGAGCTATTAATGGCCCTCATTGTTTTGCTCGCATATTAAAAATCACATCCTCTGATCCCACCTTGTGACAGATAGGGACTGAAATACCATTTAGAGGTTATTGAGAATGGGGGTATGTGTGAGGGTCCTGGATTTTCATAACTGATAATTTAGCCTTAGTGATTTTGTGGGGCAAGTGCTGAGTCATGGGGGAAAGGGTTGAGGTGCTGGCAGCATCATCACAACTAGAAACAGCTGGCGGATTCCCCTTGATTTTCCCTTGGACCATCACTTGAGCTCATCTCATCTCATCTCATTATCTCTAGCCGCTTTATCCTTCTACAGGGTCGCAGGCAAGCTGGAGCCTATCCCAGCTGACTACGGGCGAGAGGCGGGGTACACCCTGGACAAGTCGCCAGGTCATCACAGGGCTGACACATAGACACAGACAACCATTCACACTCACATTCACACCTACGGTCAATTTAGAGTCACCAGTTAACCTAATCTGCATGTCTTTGGACTGTGGGGGAAACCGGAGCACCCGGAGGAAACCCATGCGGACACGGGGAGAACATGCAAACTCCACACAGAAAGGCCCTCGCCGGCCCTGGGGCTCGAACCCAGGACCTTCTTGCTGTGAGGCGACAGCGCTAACCACTACACCACCGTGCCGCCCCATCACTTGAGCTTTTTATTTTATTTTCCCTTTTGTTTTTCTTTTTTGTGTTTGTGTAGTTTGATGTTTGTTTTTTGTTTGAGTGTTTTGTCCGCCGGTTGTGGTGTAGCTCCGGACCCAGTTTTGGGCGTCGGTTCCCTCCAGGTCTTGGTGCGCCTTGGGCAGGGGCGCAGATAGGATTTTTGAACTGGGGGGGACTGAGCTGTCAGCAAATGATTCCACTTTGTGTGTGTGTGTGTGTGTGTGTGTGTGTGTGTGTATATATATATACACACTACCGTTCAAAAGTTTGGGGTCACTTTGAAATGTCCTTATTTTTGAAAGAAAAGCACTGTTCTTTTCAATGAAGATCACTTTAAACTAATCAGAAATACACTCTATACATTGCTAATGTGGTAAATGACTATTCTAGCTGCAAATGTCTGGTTTTTGGTGTAATATCTCCATAGGTGTATAGAGGCCCATTTCCAGCAACTATCACTCCAGTGTTCTAATGGTACAATGTGTTTGCTCATTGCCTCAGAAGGCTAATGAATGATTAGAAAACCCTTGTATAATCATGTTAGCACAGCTGAAAACAGTTTAGCTCTTTAGAGAAGCTATAAAACTGACCTTCCTTTGAGCAGATTGATGCCATGTACACACGTAGCCGGGTATTTTTAAAACCGAACATTTCCCCCCCCTCCGTTTATAAAAATGTTTTATCCACACCACCTTGTCTTCGAAAAAAATCCCTTCCACACATAACCGAACATCTGCGTTTTCAATCACATTCATAAGCATTCCAAACCTGTAGATGGTTATTTCCCCAAATCCTACCCCCTAATCACATCGCCTGTGCTCTTGGAGCAGTAGTTGGGCTTCTAAAATTAAACATGTAAATAGCACCTGGACAATAATTAACGCTTTCAAGGCACTACTCCGATCCATTACTCTTTAGCTAGCCGCACACTACGCCGATTTTCAGCGTACCGAGCCAACTGAAGTCGCGAGTCAGGCGTAAAGACTAGTTTTCGATGGTACCGACTCATCTCACAGCCGATTCGAAAAACTAATCGGGAGCCAGACTGATCGGCGAGAGTCGCTAGCAATAGCCAATCATATCTTTCGCATATAATACGTGACATCATTAAACACAATTTCTAGCGTGAGGAATACGTGTTGGTAGCACCTAATGCAGGTATATACTGTAATTCCATAGACTGAAGCTTTATCCATAGACACAGTGGGCTGGAAAGCCACTCTGCTCAAGTTGTGTGGCTGAATTCCAAATCGCTTTAACTCCCCTATATAAGTGCACTATTTAAGGTTGGAAATAATAGCTCATGCAGCCTAGATAGTGCTCTACATATTCCATGTTGTGTCATTTGTAATTCAGCCTGTAGCATCTTCAAGTGTTGGATTTAACAGTAACTATATCCAATAGCCAATCACAAAGCTATTAAGTTGTCACGTGTCGCTTCAATCACGACTGCACTCGTCAACAGTCGGGGATATGTGCGTGCCCTGTCGGGAGTCGGCTCTGAAATGGGTCGGTTCGGTACCGCGTGGATCGCCGTGGTGTGCGGCTAGCTTAAGTCCATGCTTAATCTGGCTTCTGCAGTAAACAAAGGTTGCACGTTTGATGTCAGGGCAGATTTGTTGTCATTTTTTTGGCGCAGATTGTGACGTTCTAAAACGCAAACCTCCGGTTATCTCTGTCCACACGAAAAGGCATACACGGAGTTTTCAAAAATCTTCACTTTGCCCGGAGTTTTTTTAAATATTCGTTTTTGATGAGTTTTCATGTGGATGACAGGCCAAAACGCAGAAAAATATCTTCGATTTAGCAGATACCCGGCTACGTGTGGACGGGGTCTCAGTTTCTGGAGCATCACATTTGTGGGGTCGATTAAATGCTCAAAATGGCCAGAAAAATGTCTTGACTATATTTTCTATTCATTTTACAACTTATGGTGGTAAATAAAAGTGTGACTTTTTATGGAAAACACAAAATTGTCTGGGTGACCCCAAACTTTTGAACAGTAGTGTGTATACATGTTATTTCACCTCCCTCACTGCCATCACCAGGAACTACCTGCAGGCCAGGACAATGATAACATTTTAACATAGCCTATGGAAATCCAAAGTTTACACATTATCATCGCGCGCAGAAATTGCAAAACTGCAAAACTAGTTTTAAAACCGCTAAGTTCCAACTGTTAACCATAGCGAGAGGCTGGGCTACGTGTGTGCGTGTAAAGTGTAAACCAGTGCATCCTGACTTTCTAACTATGCCTGTGTGTTGCGTGAGCGGCAGTCAGTCAACAACTCTTCGCAAAGTTTCCTTATGAAACAATATGCTCGCTGAAATTATGGCAGGGAACGCCAGATTAAACATTAAAACTGCCTTCTGAGCACTGTATCTACAGGCTACCACTGAAAGGAGGAGGCTACCAGAAAGGCATCTCTACTCCGTACGATTTTACTTTCACTACGACATTACTTTGAACAGACTATCAAAAAATTGCAAGGTGATATGATAAAGTAAGGCACAGTTTACTTACAGTCTTTTTTTTTTTTTTTTTTTGAAAAAACAATGCAATCGTTTTGGCACCCTTCATCATGCCGTGTTGGGGTCCTGAACTAGGAGCTGTCCCCGATATGCCTGTCAAACTTGTTGTGGGTAACCATAGCAACCAAGCTCGAGCTCGCAACCTGTGCAGTCTGCGCAGTTGCAACTATGTATGTACTGCTGTGCACCAGGGCCGTGCAAAGACCTTTGGAGGGGCAGGGGCTCGACATTCAAAAAAGGGCACTTGGAACAAATTTTATTTATTGTATGTATTTATTGAAGCATTAATATGAAAATATAGTTGATCTTGGTAACAAGACATGTCATAGTTCTTGTTCATTCTGAAGTGAAGATTAGTCTGACCTGTAGTTTTCTTTCTGACCGCACTGGACAGAGATCCACTGCCTTTTGCTGCCTCCCGCAGCTCCTTCTCTTTCTGCTTCTTTATCCTCTCTTTCCTTGGCATCTTTGCATAATGCAGGCTTTCACTTATTTAGAAAACGTTTCCCTATGTTTTAACTCAACTAACCTAAGCTACTATAACATAATAGTCTTGATAGAATATGTTGTGGATGTCGTCATTCAGCCTTAAAGGAACAGTCCACCGTATTTCCATAATGAAATATGCTGTTACCTGAATTGAGACGAGCTGCTCCGTACCTCTCCGAGCTTTGCGCGACCTCCCAGTCAGTCAGACGCAGTCAGACGCGCTGTCACTCCTGTTAGCAATGTAGCTAGGCTCAGTATGGCCAACGGTATTTTTTGGGGCTGTAGTTAGATGTGACCAAACTCTTCCGCGTTTTTCCTGTTTACATAGGTTTATATGACCAGTGATATGAAACAAGTTCACTTACACAAATTGAAACGTAGCGATTTTCTATGCTATGGAAAGTCCGCACTATAATGACAGGCGTACTAACACCTTCTGTGCACTTCGGCAGCGCATTGATATCTGAGCTCCGTATCAATGCGCTGCCGAAGCGCGCAGAAGGTGTTAGTACGCCTGTCATTATAGTGCGGACTTTCCATAGCATAGAAAATCGCTATGTTTCAATTTTTTTAACTGAACTTGTTTCATATCACTGGTCATATAAACCTATGTAAACAGGAAAAACGCGGAAGAGTTTGGTCACATCTAACTACAGCCCCAAAAAATACCGTTGGCCATACTGAGCCTAGCTACATTGCTAACAGGAGTGACAGCGCGTCTGACTGCGTCTGACTGACTGGGAGGTCGCGCAAAGCTCGGAGAGGTACGGAGCAGCTCGTCTCAATTCAGGTAAGAGCATATTTCATTATGGAAATACGGTGGACTGTTCCTTTAAGTTTTCGAAGCTGCTAGAATATGTTATTAACGCCGTCGTTCAAACTAAAGTTTCCGAATCTGCCACGTTAATGAAATGGATGGAGCAAACGGTTTAAATATAGCCTAGGCGGCTTCATTAAATGATAAACAACCCTACGCATTTACTGTTGTGTTCTAAGCTGCACAATATTGCATGTTCAGATAAGAAATGAAAGGAGACTTTCAGTGTGACCTTACCATGCCGTTCCTCGCACTGTCTCCCACTGTCAACCGCCTGCATGCGCTTTCTGTACGGAGGTTCACTGAATGCATGACGTCACGGATTGATGCTCGCATTTACATAGAAAAACGTTATTTTATAAATCTATAATTTCATATATTATTGTCAAATTGTAGAGAATATTGATGTTGGAGCTAACTTATCTTTTACAAATATTAAAAAAAAACCAAAATAACAAAACAGTCCCGATGAAAAGGGCAATTTGGACAGCAAACAGAAAAGGGGCAGGGGCTAGAGCACCTGTAGCACCGGTTCATTGCACGTGGGTGCTGTGCACCTCAATAAACCGAATGATAATTAGTCTTTTGATTTTTCCGTGAGGTTTGCCTTATGCAAAGAAAGACAGCATAGACGTTTTTTCCTCCCTATAAGTGGGGGGGACCGAACGAGGTGAATTTAAATCTGGGTGGGACGAATCCCCCCCCTCTATCTGCGCCCGTGGGCATCACAGCAGCTGTGCAGGTGGTTTGGGACATACCAACGCCCTGTGTGGTGGTGCTTCTGTGCACACTTTGTGGATCCATGGTGCGGTGTTCCGAGCGATGTTGCCTGGCGGCGGCTGTGCAGGTGGTATGGGGCTTATTTTCGTGCGCCTTTTAGTGGGACTGTGGCTGCTACACCATTGGAATGACATCCTGTCATTCTTTAGGTGGACTTCCCCATAATTGTAAAGCAACCTTGGGTATGAGAAAGGCGCTATATAAATTTAACTGATTATTGTTATTATTATTATTATTATGACTGACAGTGGGCTGTTAATTGGATTAATATCAAATATCAGCTTAAATATCTGTCAATTAGGTTTAATGACATCAGTGAGCCTCCTACCCTCTAATTCTATGGTTATCTGTGGAGGACATGGTATAAGGCCGGATAATTGCTAGCATATCGACCTTTAGATTAATTTGTTGGGACGGGGGCATTTTCATAGTTTTTATCCATTATTCATGGATTGAATGGAAAGAAAAGGGTCTCTCTTTATGTATGATCTCTTTTGGATTGTGAAACGACCACCATTAGGTAGTAGAGAACTTATTGTTTTCAGGTTATCTGTCCATCCATCAAGAATTGTGTGGTTGAATGTTTCTAGGATTTCTATGGACTCATCATTGGAACCAGCAGATGAGCGCATTAGATTTTGGAATTGATCCAAACAGGGTCAAGGCCAAATGTCTTTGTCAAAGATCAAATAATTTTTCTTCAATAGCTACCTTCCTGTTTGTCATACTTGCAAGTTCATGTTCAGGAACTCAAAGCTCACTGATGACATTCTGGAATTGATCCAAACAGGGTCACAGCTAGTCACAACATGGTGAAATGTGTGTAATAAATTTCTTCAGTAGCTTCCTTCCTGTTTAAAATATATTGTAAATGTATTTGAGGCATTTTGGATTAGACATTTTGGCAGTGGAGAAATGCCCATTGACGCTGTTGGCGTCCAGTACTGGTTTTATACTGCTACTTATTAATCTGCTACAACCCCTTCACTATTGAGTTCGAACTCTTTTCCATGTTAAATGTCATGCTCATCTCATTATCTCTAGCCGCTTTATCCTTCTACAGGGTCGCAGGCAAGCTGGAGCCTATCCCAGCTGACTACGGGCGAAAGGCGGGGTACACCCTGGACAAGTCGCCAGGTCATCACAGGGCTGACACATAGACACAGACAACCATTCACACTCACATTCACACCTACGGTCAATTTAGAGTCACCGGTTAACCTAACCTGCATGTCTTTGGACTGTGGGGGAAACCGGAGCACCCGGAGGAAACCCACGCGGACATGGGGAGAACATGCAAACTCCACACAGAAAGGCCCTCGCCGGCCCCGGGGCTCGAACCCAGGACCTTCTTGCTGTGAGGCGACAGCGCTAACCACTACACCACCGTGCCGCCTAAATGTCATGCTATCCATTGTAATTGTGGATTTGTGCCTGATCCATTAACTTTGAAATCAGTTTGTGTCTGAAAAGTGTGCACATGCGCATGTGAATGTGTGTTTTCTTTGACAGAATGTGTGCTGTTTTTGGGGGCATTTATTGTCTTCGCCATTCTGTGCAGTGCCTGGTTGTGGACAAGGAGTCAGGCAAGTAAGTATTTCATCACTGATCCACCAACTACACTGAGTAAGTAGTGACACAAATGCCAAAATAAAAGAACATGAAAACCTATTTAAAAATATGAAAATATTTTTTAAAAATGATGAAAAACAAGGATATTTGACTTTGGACCTTAACTTTGACTTTATAAACTGGGTACTCTGCAAGAAAGAACAGAGAAGGTACAAGAGAGTGATTTGGTAGTGGGGAGGGAAGGGTTAAAATTATAGATATAGAATTAATTAATTTTCAGTGAGAAAGCAGTGTGTAGTCCCCTGAAGCATGAGAGTTCAGAAGACAAATCACAAGCCCTGCCGCTTGGGCTGGCAATGAATGATACAGATTTTTCCTTCTGATCTTACCTCCACTAATTGATTTTTATCTAAAGACAAAATACCCTATGTTGCTGCTTCTTAAAAAAGATGGTTTGTATCCAGTCCCCTTTGATTAATTTGTGCTTATGTATAATATTATTGTAATTTTATTATAAATAATGTTATATAATAATATGTCAGGCCTTATATGAAATGCATTTGCATGGTCTTCAGAAGTTAATGTGGCATGGGAAAATAACAGAACAATAAACGATGCTTGGTGCACAAGGAAACAGTTCAATTTAATTAAATTTTATTTGTATTACACTTTTACCAATGGACATCACAGAGCAGCTTTACAAAATATCTAAATTCCACATGTAAATTTTAAACATAGGAATGTAGAAATTTATCCCTAATGAGCAAGCCTGAGGTGAAGGTGGCACAGAAAAACTCCCTCAGACAGCATGAGACTCTAAAAGGAACCCGTCCTCATCTGGGTGATAACAGATAATGTGGTTATAAATAACTTGCTTCTGTATCTATATTTTATATGGTCAAAAAATGCAATTGTGTAACCAGGAAATTCATTATAGTTTTAACATGAAGTTTTTGTTGAACTTGTCAACTGTTTACTAATGGAGACTTGAGTGCAAAACTGTTCATGACATCTACAGTCTTAAAGTTATCATGGCAGTTGTCGTCCTAAGCCATCATAGCAAAACAGTTTGTATCAATTACAGTCCAGATTTATAATTTAAGTGTATCTTTAGGCTGTCCATATAGGGCCATCCTCCACAGAAGCAAAGTGATGAGAACTTCAGCCAGAAGTAGAGATTAGGCAAGCCCAGAGAGCAGGAGAGGTCAGCATGACTGGTGTCACAGGAGTGGCATGTGAGGCTCAGGGGAGAGAGAGGGAGAGAGAGGAGTGCATTTTACTGGGATGTGATTCAGCCAGCCACTGCACCATCAACAAACCTGAGTGAATAGGTGGTGGGGGGATAACAGCATCCAGGCATCCCAGTTTAGATCTGCCCCTTTACCTATAAAAGCTGTTAACCAAAGTCTTGACTAAACAAATATGTTTTCAGCTTGGACGTAAACAGTCCAACTTTTGTCTGAGTCCTGAACCTGTTTTCAGGCTGTTCCATAACTGTGTGGCTTTGTAAGAAAAGGCTCTGCCCCTGCTGTAGCCTTCACTATTCGAAGTACTGACAAATAATCTGCGCCATTTGATCTAAGTAGGCATGGCAGATCATAAAAGTCCAGAAGTTTGCTCAGGTATGGTGGCACAAGACCATTCAGTGCTTGATAAAAAGTTAATAGTAGTAGTTTGTATTCAATGCAAAATATGATTGGGAGCTAATGCAGTGTTGATAAAATTGCAGTCGTTCTAGTAAAGACTCTTATTGCTGCATTCTGGACTAACTGGAGCTTGTTTATGCAACCACTGGAACATCCAGACAGTAATGCATTAGTTATCTAACCTAGAGGTAACAAAAGCATTAATTTTTTTTTCCTGTGTTGACATCCATCCATCCATTATCTGTAGCCGCTTATCCTGTTCTACAGGGTCGCAGGCAAGCTGGAGCCTATCCCAGCTGAGAGGTGGGGTACACCCTGGACAAGTCGCCAGGTCATCGCAGGGCTGATACAGAAACAAACAACCATTCACACTCACACCTATGGTCAATTTAGAGCCACCAATTAACCTAACCTGCATGTCTTTGGACTGTGGGGGAAACCGGAGCACCCAGAGGAAACCCATGCAGACACGGGGCGAGCATGCAAACTCCACACAGAAAGGCCCTCGCCAGCCACTGGGCTTGAACCCAGGACCTTCTTGCTGTTAAGCGACAGTGCTAACCACTACACCACTGTGCCTCCCCTGTGTTGACATTATTTTTCTTATTTTAGCAGTATTTCTGAGATAAAAGAAGGCTATCCTAGTAATATTACGTACATGAGCTTCAAATGAAGGACTGGAGTCAATCACACCAGTGTCTTTTACTGCTGCACATGATGAAACAGAAGGGCCATCCACAGTTGCTATATAATCAGAAAATTTACTTCTACTTACATGTGGTTCTAGTACAAATACTTCTGTTTTGTCAGAATTAAGTAGAAGGAAGTTAATAAGCTTACAGTGTCTAATGTCCTTTACACATTCCTCAATTTTATTAAGCTAGTGTCTCTCATCTGGCTTTGTTGAAACATACATCATCATGTTTGTGTCATCATCATAACCATGAAAGCTAATACCATGTTTATAAATAATATTACCCAGAGGTAGCTGTGACAACGGTGGGCTTGTGGTGCACCAACGTGTGGAATTTTTGTCAGAGGTGTCCCCAATGCCAGAGGACTACTCCCAGCCAGCCCTGGCACCTCTCCTTCCCCTGCCCATCATTAGGGTTCCATTCTAGTGGATGGGTATGAACCTGGTAGGGCCACTCGTGAAGTCTAGCCATGGCCACAAATATATCCTGGTAATTGTACATTATGCCACCAGGCTGTCCCCCATCTCAAAGAACGTTGCCCGTGAGCTCATGTCCCTCTTCAGCAGGTTCGGCATTCCTAAAGATCTCATCACTGACCAGGGCACTCCATTCATCTCAAAGCTAATGCTAGCCCTATGCCAGCTGCTGCAAGTAAAATATCTAAACACCTCTGTTTCTCATCCACAGACAGATGTGCTCGTCAAAAGATTTTTTTTTTTTGGTTGTATGTTTTCTGTGAGTCATTGTCAGTAACAGGCTTTTCAGTTGCTTTCTTGGCCAGGCCTGTCTTGCAAAAGAGATTTTAAATCTCAAGAGACTAACTTGGTTAAAATAACAAAAAAAAAATCTAATATTGAAAAAGCTGTTGCATCGAGTGGTAGACAAAGGAGGCTGCAACTGGGACCTACTCTATGCTTTTTGCCATACAGGAGACCCCTGTATCAAGGGGGATCAAGTCATCCCTGGGAGTGATAATTAGACAAAGGTCTTACCTGCTTAATTTTGCTACAGCATTAAATAGGAATCTGTGATTATTTTTGATCTTCTATTAGGTTTGAGAGATGCATTGAACTTGCAGCATTAAGACGTTTTCTATAGAAAATGTCTTGTTCAGTTCGAAGAAAACATCTTATAGAATGCTGTAAAAAACTATAGTTCAGGAGGCTGTCCTTCAATGCCAATTGGAATATTACCAATTTAGTTTGACACTATGTTCTAATTTTTCAGCGGTCCACTTTAAAGTGCGTGTGATTGTTATGCTAGGGTTCTAGAGTTTTCTCTGTGTGTGTGTGTGTGTGTGTGTGTGTGTGTGTGTGTACATACATTTTAAGTTGGGCTACATTATCTAGGGTATAGCAGAAAGCATTAAGTTTGACACTCTTAATTGACTAAGCATTCAGTTGCCCGATCAAGTTCTGTGGGGTCTAACGGTGATCCAGTCAAACTGATAACTCTGGGAGATGATTGATAAAACTTTGTGCAGTAGTTAACAGGAATGCACATTTGACAAAATTGCATGGCAGGGTGCATATATTATTATGAAGACACATTTCAGATGAGAGAGCGGAGATAGCTTCAGATTGTGGAAGTGCGACTACAACCCCGATTCCAAAAAAGTTGGGACAAAGTACAAATTGTAAATAAAAATGGAATTCAATGATGTGGAAGTTTCAAAATTCCATATTTTATTCAGAATAGAACATAGATGACATATCAAATGTTTAAACTGAGAAAATGTATCCTTTAAAGAGAAAAATTAGGTGATTTTAAATTTCATGACAACAACACATCTCAAAAAAGTTGGGACAAGGCCATGTTTACCACTGTGAGACATCCCCTTTTCTCTTTACAACAGTCTATAAACATCTGGGGACTGAGGAGACAAGTTACTCAAGTTTAGGGATAGGAATGTTAACCCATTCTTGTCTAATGTAGGATTCTAGTTGCTCAACTGTCTTAGGTCTTTTTTGTCTTATCTTCCGTTTTATGATGCGCCAAATGTTTTCTATGGGTGAAAGATCTGGACTGCAGGCTGGCCAGTTCAGCATCCGGACCCTTCTTTTACGCAGCCATGATGCTGTAATTGATGCAGTATGTGGTTTGGCATTATCATGTTGGAAAATGCAAGGTCTTCCCTGAAAGAGGCGTCGTCTGGATGGGAGCATATGTTGCTCTAGAACCTGGATATACCTTTCAGCATTGATGGTGTCTTTCCAGATGTGTAAGCTGCCCATGCCACATGCACTAATGCAACCCCATACCATCAGAGATGCAGGCTTCTGAACTGAGCGCTGATAACAACTTGGGTGATCCTTCTCCTCTTTAGTCCGAATGACACGGTGTCCCTGATTTCCATAAAGAACTTCAAATTTTGATTCGTCTGACCACAGAACAGTTTTCCACTTTGCTATAGTCCATTTTAAATGAGCCTTGGCCCAGAGAAGACGTCTGCACTTCTGGATCATGTTTAGATACGGCTTCTTCTTTGAACTATAGAGTTTTAGCTGGCAACAGCGGATGGCACGGTGAATTGTGTTCACAGATAATGTTCTCTGGAAATATTCCTGAGCCCATTTTGTGATTTCCAATACAGAAGCATGCCTGTATGTGATGCAGTGCCGTCTAAGGGCCCAAAGATCACGGGCACCCAGTATGGTTTTCCGGCCTTGACCCTTACGCACAGAGATTCTTCCAGATTCTCTGAATCTTTTGATGATGTTATGCACTGTAGATGATGATATGTTCAACCTCTTTGCAATTTTACACTGTCGAACTCCTTTCTGATATTGCTCCACTATTTGTCGACGCAGAATTAGGGGGATTGGTGATCCTCTTCCCATCTTTACTTCTGAGAGCCACTGCCACTCCAAGATTCTCTTTTTATACCTAGTCATGTTAATGACCTATTGCCAATTGACCTAATGAGTTGCAATTTGGTCCTCCAGCTGTCCCTTTTTTGTACGTTTAACTTTTCCAGCCTCTTATTGCCCCTGTCCCAACTTTTTTTAGATGTGTTGCTGTCATGAAATTTCAAAATGTCTCACTTTGGACATTTGATATGTTGTCTGTGTTCTATTGTGAATACAATATCAGTTTTTGAGATTTGTAAATTATTGCATTCCGTTTTTATTTACAATTTGTACTTTGTCCCAACTTTTTTGGAATCGGGGTTGTATGTTTTCTACGTTTTATCCAAAGATTAGTGTTAGCTCAAGAGTATGAGCATGTAGTATGTCCTTGACGTGGGTGGAATATTGACGCACGGCAGGCAGGAAATGATGTTCACAGACTTTTATTGTAACTCTCTTCAATTTGGCTTTTCAGCTTTTACTCAACTTATTCAGTCAGACATACGCACATCGACATGTGCCCGTTGTTCTCTATCTTGGCCTCACTTCGGCCAATTAGATTGCCTTTCCCTACTTCTATTTCCTGTTTACAAACGGATGCTGAAGTGGGAGAAGCTGATGGCTGGAATGATGCAATGCAGGATGTGATAAGAATAGCAGAAACTACAACAATGTTTTGATTCTGTGGACTGGGCCTGATTGAAAGAGATTTCTGTACAAATATGAAACAGTGGTCACAGACCTTATCAGGAAGTGCATGGATCACTGTGTACCCACAAACGAGAGAACCTGGATTAACGCAGAAATCCACCATAAAATAAGCCCACAGTAAAGCATTCTGAACCGGAGACACGCAGAAATGTAAGTACAATTTCTGCAAAGCATTCACAGCTGCAAAACGGCAGTATAGTGCTAAATTAGAATATCTGTTCAATGGCACAAGAGGAATACGCGTAACAGGAGTATATTAGAGCATACAAACTGTAACAGATTACAGTGCATGCTTGCTCCCTGTTACAGTCACGGATGCCTCACTCCCAGATAAGTTAAGTGCTTTCTTTGCCCTTTTTGAGCTTGCTACCAACCCACCCATATGCACTCCTGCACTAGTGCACAACTTGGGCTAATGTTCTGCTATTGCTAAGATGTTTTGTTTGATATTATTTCAGGGAAATTGGTTGATGCACTGAATGATTAAAATAAAAGCATTCACGTCATCACCGCTCCTAGTGTTTCCAGTTTGTCAACAAATGCATGAGAAAATTATTGAAATGTTGTAAAACAATGTTCCTCAAAGAAAGAGAGTCAGATATTTGGATACATCACCCTCTATGGTGCATAATATCGTTAAACAACTCAAGGAATCTGGAGAAATTTCAGTGCATAATGGGTAAGGGCGCAAGCCTAAACTGAACACCTGTGATCTCTGATTCCTCAGGTGACGCTGCATCAAGAGCCATCATTCATCTATTGCTGATATAACCACATGAATGAATGAATGAATGAATGAATGAATCCTTTATTATCACTAGTCATAAGTACCAGCGAAATTGACCATCAACCTGTCCTTACATACACACATGCACACAATTGACAGAGGGGGAGTAGACAAGACAGGAAGACCGTGATGAAAAGAAAAAATAGAGAGTAACATGGGTTTGGGCTTACTTTGGCAAACCTTTGTCAAGTATTACAATATGGAGTTACAGCCACAAATCCTAACTAACTCTCTACTGTGCAAAAACGAAACCTTATGTGTCCAAAAGCGCTATCGACTTCTCTAAGCTCGCAGACATCTGGAATGGACCATTACACAGTGGAAACATGTATTGTGCTCAGATGAATCAGTATTCCAGGACTTTTTTGGAAGAAAAGGATGCCCTGTGTTCCAGACCAAAGATGAGAAGGACCATCCAGACTGTTACCAGCAACAAGTCCAAAAGCCAGGGTCTGTCATGGTATGAGGTTGTCTCAGTGCCCATGGCAAAGGTAACTTGCACTTCTATGATGACAGCATTAATGCATGATACCTTGATATTTTGGAGCAACATATTCTGCCTTCAAAACAACATTTTCCAGGAACATTTCAACAAGACAGTGCAAAACCTTATTCTGCAAACATTACAAAGGCACAGCTGCGGAAGGAGAGGGTACCTGTCCCCAGTAGAGAATGTGTGGTGAATTTTGAAATGAAAAATATGACAACGACCCTGTACTGTTGCACACCTTAAGACCTGTGTGCAGGAAGAATGGGACAAAATAACACCTGGAAATGCTTCATCTCTTAGTGTCTTCAGTCCCTAAACATCTTCTGAAGTGTTGAGAGGAGGAATGGCAATATTGCAAAGTGGTAAATGCTTTACCGTCCCAACTTTTTTTTTTAATGATGTTGCAATTTGATTTGATTATGTTACAAGAATGAAAATTGAAATGTTTATATTGGGGGGGAAAAAAAACCAATAAAATCCATGAGGTCAAAGATCAAGTAATAGGTTGCTTTGGAGTTTTAAATGAAATACAGGTCAAAGATTATTTACAAATCATTGTTTTCAGTTGTAATTTCAATTTCAGCATTCCATCTCAACGTTTTATGATTTGGGGTTATATGAATTGTGCTGCATAGTGTACATTGTACTTGTGCACATGACAAACTTGAAACTGGGGGGGGGGGGGTGATAATAATGATGAATAAATGGATTCATTCAGCTTCTGCACCACTAATAAATCAATGCCAGAATGTATACGAATCCTGCTATAACGCATGCCTTTTCAAGTTTTCAGGTCCAGTAACCCCAAAGTTCTGGATGTGAATCAAGAACCAAACCATCAGGCCTATTAATTCAGTCCAGAAGGCACACTGTTGAGAATTGCTGCCTTGCAGCTGTGACACCCAGGTGTCAGCTAAACCCTGTTCGTGCCATACATCACTGAGAGGAAATGGGTTCCATGAAGGTGAAATAGTATTAGAAAAAAGAATTGGCAAGGTGTCTGGCAGGCTGAACAATGATTTTAATTTCCCCAGTATCATAAATTACCATCTTACGTCTTGACTTATTACAGGCATAAAGCTGAAAAGGGTAGACCTAGATTAATAATGCAGCAGAGGATTAGAGGACGTCAGAGTTCAAATGCCATGTTGCCATGAACGAAAGACAGCTGGCTGCCAAACTTTTTAGTGAGGCTGATGGTCATGATCCACTTGATCATGGCCCCACTAATTAACATGATCACATCTGCATTTTGTTGTATTTTAAAGTTTCATTATGCTTTTACCACATTAGTTCTTTTATTTTGTTATATTTTACCTCTCGTGTAGTCTAGCTGCTTGATGATAAACCAGTCATCTTAAAACTTGTTTCAAAAGTCATCATTCTGTATTGTGCTATATCATTATTCTGTGCTATATGCTTCCATTGTCTCTCACAAACTAAATTATTACACTGATTGTGACTTAAAAATAAAGGTCTACCATGATACTGCAAACACGCATCTAATTTTTGTTTTTTTGGTTTTTTTTGGGGGGGGTTAAAAACAGTTTTTGTAGGTCAAGCCATAGATTAAAAATGTTTGAGAACCTTGCATCACTGACAGCATGGTTAACTCAGATTAAATTTCAATTCTTTGTGAACATGTTCCTGAGCTACAAAGTGTGAATTGGCCTTGAAGCCAAATAAAACTATCATCGCTTGAATTAATGTTGACAGACACTTGTAAACTTGCATGCTTAATATGTGCAGTAAATGTGTTTCATCTACTTCATAATTCCTCTAATTTATTATTTATCTTGGGTATATTTTTTCTTATATATATATAAAAAGAAAACATGTACCCAAGATGGTGTGTGTGTGTGTGAGAGAGAGAGAGACACAGTGGTGCTTGAAAGTTTGTGAACCCTTTAGAATTTTCTATATTTCTGCATAGATATGACCTAAAACATCATCAGATTTTCACACAGGTCCTAAAAGTAGATAAAGAGAACCCAGTTAAACAAATGAGACAAACATATTATACTTGGTCATTTATTTATTGAGGCAAATGATCCAATATTACATATCTGTGAGTGGCAAAAGTATGTGAACCTCTAGGATGAGCAGTCAATTTGAAGGGGAAATTAGAGTCAGGTGTTTTCAATCAGTGGGATGACAATCAGGTGTAAGTGGGCACCCTGTTTTATTTAAAGAACACAGGAATCTATCAAAGTCTGATCTTCACAACACATGTTTGTGCAAGTGTATCATGGCATGAACAAAGGAGATTTCTGAGGACCTCAGAAAAAGCGTTGTTGATGCTCATCAGGCTGGAAAAGGTTACAAAACCATCTCTAAAGAGTTTGGACTCCACCAATCCACAGACAGACAGATTGTGTACAAATGGAGGAAATTCAAGACCAATTTTCCCTCCCCCAGGAGTGGTCAACCAACAAAGATCACTCCAAGAGCAAGGTGTGTAATAGTCGGCAAGGTCACAAAGGACCCCAGGGTAACTTCTAAGCAAATGAAGGCCTCTCTCACATTGGCTAATGTTAATGTTCATGAGTCTTTTGGATATCTTTTTTTTTTCGTTTCCGTTTCCGGTTGAGAGTACGTCGTGCTCATTCTGGCTGCTGCTTCTCACCAGAGCTTTTTTTATTTTATTTTTATTTTCTTTTTCTATTTTCATTTTATTTATTTTTTCTGTGTGTTTGTGTGGTTTGATGTTTGTTTGAGTGTTTTGTCCGCCGATTGTGGTGTAGCTCCAGACCCAGTTTTGGGCGTCAGTTCCCTCCAGGCTTTGGTTCGCTGTGGGTGATGCCTGCGCTCCCAGCTGTGGACTGCAGTGAGCTCGTTGCTCATTTAACATTCGTGGTTGTCCAGCGCTCTGTGCTTTAGTGCTTGGCATGATGTTCCGGGCGATGTTGCTCGATGGCGTCACGGCGGCTGTGCAGGCGGTTTGGGACACACCAGCGCTTTGCGTGGAGGAGCTTCTGTGCTCGCTTTGTGGATCCATGGCATGGTGTTCGAGCGATGTTGTTGACGGCGTCACGACGGCTGTGCTGGAGATGTGGGACTCGTTTTCATGCGCCTTTTGGTGGGACTGTGGCTGCTACACCACGGGAATTACATCCTGACCCCTACTTGGTGGACTTTTTATTTATTTATTTATTTAATTATTATTATTTTTCTTTTCTTTTTTTTTTTTCCTTGTCTATAATTGTAAAGCGTCCTTGGGTTTCTTGAAAGGCGCTATATAAATCTAACTTATTATTATTATTATTATTATTATTATTATTATTATTATGTTCATGAGTCCACCATCAGGAGAACACTGAACAACAATGGTGTGCATGGCAGGGTTGCAAGAAGAAAGCCACTGCTCTCCAAAAAGAACATTGCTGTTCACCTGCAGTTTGCTAAAGATCACATGCACAAGCCAGAAGGCTACTGGAAAAAATGTTTTGTGGACAGATGAGGCCAAAATAGAACTTTTGGTTTAAATGAGAAGCGTTATGGTTGGATAAAGGAAAACACTGCATTCCAGCATAAGAACCTTATCCCATCTGTGAAACATGGTGGTGGTAGTATTGTGGCTTGGGCCTGTTTTGCTGTAGCTGGGCCAGGACAGCTTGCCATCATCGATGGAACGATGAATTCTGAATTATACCAGTGAATTCTAAAGGAAAATGTCAGGGCATCTGTCCATGAATTGAATCTCAAGAGAAAGTGGGTTATGCAGCAAGACAACGACCCTAACCACACAAGTCATTCTACCAAAGAATGGTTAAAGAAGAATAAAATTAATGTTTTGGAATAGCCAAGTCAAAGTCCTGACCTTAATCCAGTTGAAATGTTGTGGAAGGACCTGAAGTAAGCAGTTCATGTGAGGAAACCCACTAACATCCCAGAGTTGAAGCTGTTCTGTATGGAGGAATGGGCTAAAATTCCTCCAAGCCGGTGTGCAGGACTTATCAACAGTTACTGGAAACATCTAGTTGCATTTATTGCTGTACGGGGGGGTCACACCAGATACTGAAAGCAAAGGTTAACATACTTTTGGCACTCACAGATATGTAATATTGGATCATTTGCCTCAATAAATAAATGACCAAGTATAATATTTTTGTCTCATTTGTTTAACTGGGTTCTCTTTATCTACTTTTTTGACTTGTGTGAAAATCTGATGATGTTTTAGGTCATATTTATGCAGAAATATAGAAAATTCTAAAGGGTTCACAAACTTTCAAGCACCACTGCGTGTGTGTGTGTGTATGTATATATATATATATATATATATATATATATATATATATATATAAAATGTGTGTGTGTGTATATATATATATATATATATATATATATATATATATTAGTGCTGTCAAGCGATTAAAATATTTAATCGCAATTAATGTCGCGACTGTCATAGTTAACTCGCGATTAATCGCAATTTAATCGCACATTTTTGTCACATGAAAAACCATTGTAATTCTCTTATCGGCATAAAAAAGTGAATGGGCTTGCTCACCGTTCGAACTACGGGGGTACACGGGGGATCCGAGATCCCCTGAAACAGACGAGATCCCTTGAAAACATGACTTGGGAAATGTTGGGGGGTCTCTAAAATATTGGCAAAATGATGTTTATTGACATAGCAATCATGTGTAACGGGAAGCATTTGCATATCCGAAGTGAGCGCGCGATGGAGAGCCGCGCTCTGAGACAAGCGCAAGCACACACACCCCCCCCCCCAAGGGAAAATAAGGGACCCCCCCGAAAATATCGGCATAGTTCAAACACTGGTTGTACCAATGTTTTTTTTTTTTTTTATTGCAGAGCATAACACGTCTTGTCACAGCCACTGCAAAGTGGGGCTGGAGCCGCCGATGGGAAAATGAAACCTGCCGAGCACCGTGGCTCTTCGGGGGAGGGCAGAGGACTCTGGCTGTGCGGGGCGTGGCATCATGTCACAGAGTGTTAATCTCGCGATAAAAAAATTATCGCCGTTAAAATTGAGTCAAGTTAACGCGTTAATAACGTGACATTTTTGACAGCACTAATATATATAATATAAAATGTAGAAATATAGTATGTATGTATATACAGTTGAAACCGTATATTTACATACACTTTAGGAAAAGACACAATCTTTTTTTTTTTTCTCATAGTCAGACATGAAATCAGACATTCACTTTAACTTTTTCATGTCTGTCTGAATATTTAAAATTATTTCAATGTACTTAATGCCAAATTAATCAGAGAAGGAGTTTTTTATTCAATATTTTAATTGCTTTTATCAAATCAGAAGTTTACATACACTGCAGTTTGTGTGCCTTTAAACAATGTAGGAACGCCCAGATGATGATGTCATGTCTTTGGAAGCTTCTGATAGGTTAATTGGCAACATTTGAATTAATTGGAGACACACCTGAGACACACACCTGTGATTGTATTTTAAGGAACACCTCAAACACAGTGCTTCCTTGTACACAACATGGGTAAATCTAAAGAAATCGATCAAGATCTCAGACTAAGAATGGTTAACTTGCACAAGTCTGGCTCATCTTTGGGGGAAATTTCAAGAAGCCTGAAGGTGCCACGGTCTTCAGTTCAAACCATTATACGAAAGTATAAACAATGTGGGAATGTCGAGCCATCATACCGCACAGGAAGGAGACGGATTCTGAGTCCCAGAGATGAGCGGGTTCTGGTCAGTGCTGTGCGTAAGAACCCAAGAATGAATGCAAAGGACCTCGTGAAGATGATGGCTGAAGCTGGTAAGAGTGTGTCACTGTCCACGGTGAAACGAGTTCTGCACCAACATGGGCTGAAAGGCCACTCTGCCAGGAGAAAGCCATTACTCCAACACAAACATAAACAGGCCAGATTACAGTTTGCAAATGAATACAGGGGAAAGGATCTCAATTTTTGGAGACATGTCTTGTGGTCGGATGAAACTAAAATTGAGCTGTTTGGCCATAATCAACAATGATATGTTTGGAGAAAAAAAGGAGACGCTTACAATCCTAACAACACCATACCAACAGTGAAACATGGCGGAGGCAGCATCATGTTGTGGGGTTGTTTTGCTGCAGGAGGTACTGGTGCACTTCACAAAATCAATGGAGTAATGAAGAAGGAACAGTATGTGGAGATACTGAACCAACACCTGAAAGCATCTGCCAGGAAGTTAAAGCTTGGCCGCAAATGGGTCTTCCAAATGGACAATGACCCGAAGCACACCGCCAAACTGGTCAAAAAATGGCTTGATGACAACAAAGTCAATGTTTTGGAGTGGCCATCACAAAGCCCCGACCTCAACCCTATTGAGCATTTGTGGGCAGAGCTGAAACGACATGTGCATGCAAAGCAGCCAAAAAATATGGCCCAGTTATACCAGTTCTGTCAAGAGGAATGGGCCAAAATTCCTGTCAAGTATTGTGCAAAGCTTGTTGAAGGTTATCCAAAACGTTTGACCCAAGTCAGACAGTTTAAGGGCAATTGTACCAAGTACTGATGAAGTGCACTGATGAAAACTTCTGATTTGATAAAAGCAATTAAAATATTGAATAAAAAACTCCTTCTCTGATTAATTTGGCATTAAGTACATTGAAATAATTTTAAATATTCAGACAGACATGAAAAAGTTAAAGTGAATGTCTGATTTCATGTCTGACTATGAGAAAAAAAAAGATTGTGTCTTTTCCTAAAGTGTATGTAAATATACAGTTTCAACTGTGTGTGTGTGTGTGTGTATATATATATATATATATATATATATATATATATATATATATATATATATATAAATCAGCACAGTTTGCCATGAAATGCTTACAAACCTAACCCAGTTTCCTCATTTAAAGAACCCTGCACCGTGTACTGTCGCCATGATAACCATTCAGTCCCACAGTAGGAAAAGAAGTCCAGAGTATGTGTGCCTTGCTAAGGGTATCCTTTTAAGTGTGAGAGAATTGTGGGCTGTGTCCCACATCTCCTGGCAATTGATGAAGACTTCAGCCTTCTTTGTCAATTCCCCTCTGTAAATTAATCTTCATTTATCTCAACAGGTTTGTACTGAATTTAGTCCTGTGTGTGAGGAGGATTGTAATGAGGGCCACACTTTTTGTCAGGCATTGAGTTGCTCACCTTGCCCTTTATTGTTTTGTGAAAGTCCATTTCAAGGATGTCACCCCTAGCCCATTAGTTTGGATAATGAGCCCTATAAAGCACATTTATAACTCTTGACATAACAAGCTGACAGATTCCCTTTTGATCACTGTTCTTCCTCTTTTTAATCTGTCAGAAGAGAGGGAAGGTCAACACACTTGCCCTGAATTTGTGTTAATACACTAACATCAACAAAATTTAAGACCACCACAGATTGAATTTTGACCTTTTAATTTTTTTTCTCTTTTACATTAAAAAAAAAAATTATAATAATGTGTATTTACTTAGTGTATGCTTTTGTCCTGAAACTTCCCTATCTTGTTGTCATGAGTAGAAAGTTCAAGAGGAGACTTTTGTAAATTTAGTCTTTTTTTTTGTTATGAAAAGATCTTAAATTGCAGAGATTTAGATTTGTGCATCTTAACCAAGAACATTTGTCCCCCTCTCATGAGTTCTTCACTGTTTATAGGTGTAAAGCTGTGATTGACACTCAAGGTCAGCGAATTAGTTGCAGCCATTTTGTGGTGGAAGACACCTACATCCAAGATGACCAGAGAATACAAACAACGTACAAGTGAGTTGAGTTAAATAAATTTTTTTTTCTCCATATTCAGATTTTTCCATGCCAATCATATAAGGTCCATTATCACTGCTTGAATACAGACCTACATATACGAAGTCATTCTAGCAAAATGTATCAATAAAATTATCATGGAGATGATTCATCCTGATCAGACCGGGTTAGTACTGGGAAGATATTATGGCGATTAATATCAGATGATTAGTAGATTTAATGACTCATTCCAAAAGTCAAGTGGGTGGAAGCAATGATGCTATCCCCTGATGCCCAGAAGTCATTTGACACAGGATCCTGACAATACTTAATTCAGACATTGAAACTATTCTAGTTTGGCCCCAATTTCATGAAATGGATACAACTATAATATTTTAATCCACAAGCTTCCATTATAGTAAACTGGTCTTTATCAGACTGCTTTATACTAGAATGTGGATGCAGATAGTGCTGCTTTTTATTGCCCTTGCTGTTTGATATTAGTATTGAGGTGATCAGAGATGACGACAACGTAAACATAAAATGGCAATAAATTAAGAACAGCATAAATTCATTTTACGCAGACGATGTACCTAACAGAACCTGCAACAGCAATCTCACACTTAAAGGATCTTATTTATTTACTCCAAATATGCGTGCGTACTTGGGCTATAAAGTAAACATAGATAAAACAATGACAATGGACTTGGCGGGGGGTGCGGTTAGAATTCCACAAACATTCAAACTCCAGACTGGGTTTAAGTGGCCTGTAAATGGCATTAAGTACCTTGGTATTCAAATTTCCTCTTAATTGAAAAATCTATATTATGCAAGTTACAAAAGTATAATCCAAAAAATTAGTAAGCGCCTGGACTGATGGGGGCAACACTTTTTTTGTTTTTAGAAGGCCATATAGAGTGTATACACATGAGCGTGTTGCCCAGGATTCTATATCCATTTCACATATTACCTATTGACATCCCTAAACCTACATTTGATAAATTGAACAGGCTCATCTCAAACTTTACAAGACAAGAAAAGTACCCAAGAATCAGACTAAAAACATTGCACTTGTCCAAATCACATGGAGGGCTCCAAGTCCTGAATTTAAGATATTATTTTGGGGCTGCACAGTTATAACCTTTAATAATATGGATTCATGATCTTTCATCTATATGATGGCTTGACATCGGAAAAAGATTGTGGCAGACACCTACAGAACTTGGTTTTTCAAGATGTCCCTGTCAGGGGAATTTAACCCTCTGGGGTCTGAGGGTATTTTCTGGCACTAATGATTTTGGCATGCTCTAATGTTGTCAATTTCAGCAAATCTAAGCAGTATTTTCAAAGTCATATGACTTTTTTTGTATTCAGCACAAGTTCGGCTACAATAAAAAATAAAACAAAACCACACCATCAAACAAAATTAATTCATAAAAAAAAAGATAAATGAAGATTATGTAAAAAGCAGTTTTAGAACTGTGTTGGAATGTGTGAAAAATCATTACCTTACCCATTGTGACCAAGTGTTTTGATCATTTGAGGTGATTCTGTTCAGTCTTCGGAATGCATCAAGCACAAAAACTTAAATCTGCTCCACTGATTTGGACCATTAACTGGCCATCAAAAAATTTATGTCCTATTGTTTTGGGATAAAGAGTTGGTAGTGGGAGGGGTATTCAATGAGAAGAGTAAAAAAATTCAATTCAACAAGAAGAGTGAATACCCACTGCCAACTCTTAATCCCATTAGGTTAAGTGATAAACAGTTTGTCACAATAGGAAGGTAATGTTTTTTTCACACATTCCAACACAGTTCTAAAACTGCTCTTTACTGCATCTTCATTTATCTGTTATTTCTTTTAAAAAACAAAATCATGACATACATACTACATAGCTATTATTGTAACTGAACTTGTGCTGGATACAAAAATGTCATATGACTGAAAATACTGCTTAGATTTGTTGAAATTGCCGACATCAGAACATGCCAAAATCATTAGAGTGCCAGAAAAAAAATGAAGAAGAAAAGAGCAAACAAGTGATGGTGCATGTTTTATTTAGCTCTTCAATCACGCAAAGATTATGCACTACACCACATGCATATAAACAGATATGCTCATAAGAAATAAAATAAATATTTACACTTGCTCAAACTGATCTTTGGCTGGATCGAGTCGAAGTTCAGAATGACACCGCTCATCATCAGTGTCGCAGTTTTCAAGATTGGACTGAATCGCTGTCCTGAATCATGAATTGAATTGCTGTCCTGAAATTGAATCACTGTCCTGAATCATCCAAAGTACCTCCTGAGCATCAAATTGCCGTGCCATGTCACAACAAGTTTGACCTCTAAACAGGTAGCCTAAGCTATGGCTGACAGATTTTATCCTGTTTACAGTGGTCATTCCTACTGCGAAAGAGAAACCAATCAAATCCAAAAGAATGAAAGTGATTATCATTCCGTTATCATGTGAATAGTCTTTTATGAATGTGTAAGTGGGCACTCAGCACTCCATCTGTGGTGTGATTGAGTAAGGTGACAAGTTTTATGTTTCATCTAATTTAGGTAATTAAAAAAATATATTACCGCTAGGTGGCCTAGTGGTTAGCATGTCCGCCTTTCAATTGGGAGATCGTGAGTTCTACTCACGGTTGGGTCATACCAAAAACCATCATAAAAATGGTACTTACTGCCGTTTGGCAAGGCATGCTGCAATACAGATGCGAGTGGGGAGTCAAACTCTCGCGGTTACCAGAGGACTAGCCCCCCACTGTAACCCTAGCTATGTAATAGGCGAGAGGCCGAGGGCTACGGAAACGGAGATCGGCGCCGCCCTATGCGCCGCATGGCGTGGGAAGGACTTTGGAAAAAAAATATTATTTGGCAATGGGTACATATGAAACTGTAAAGTATAAAGTTTGTCGATATATTTATCATGCTTGTATGATAATAACTCATGAATATATGAATTTAAATATATGACCTACTCATTCTAAACCTGCCGAGCTTCACTGGTGAAGCTCTTGATTCCAGGGGGTTAAATTGAAGGTACTTATGAGATTTTTCTGAACACCAGAAATAATGCCTTAAATTGGCCCAACAAACGCAAATAAATGTTGGAGAAATTGTTGGACACACATTGTCAGCCATACCCACGTGTTTTGGACGTGGCCTAAAATAAGCACATTTTGGATAGAGTTGTTTGAGGCCCTTAAAGAAGTATCCCACCAAAATTTCACAAAAGATCCAAAGGTGGCACTATTAGGAGTAATAGTGCCACCTTTGGATCTTTTGTGAAATTTTGGTGGGATACTTCTTTAAGGGCCTCAAACAACTCTATCCAATAGATGGATAGTGTTGATGGAAGAACTAAGAAATTGGTTTTTCAAACAGCAGCAATCAAATGCACCACAATTAAGTGGTTAAAACTGGATCCCTAAAATACAATATATGGATTGAGAAGGTATGTGAAGTCTATCAGATGGAACAAATAATGTACTTTCCGAGACTTCAAAAGGATATATTTATTAAAAGGTGGAGCCTTGCCACCACTATATTAATTACAGCCATGTGATACAAATCCTTCCACACAAAGCTGCTTCTCTAACCTTTAGGCCATGGCTTCCCCTCTGAAAGAGTTCACTGCCATTAGGGGATACATTTCCATGAAGGGGTGTACTTCATTTGCAACACTGTTTAAGTAGGTCTGTCAGAGAAGACTGGCTGGTGGCAGGAAAGACTGCAGGGGAGTGGAGAGGTGAGTTGCCAATTTCACATGTCCTTGAAGTGTATCCTACAAGGACTCCCTCAATCAATTACAAGCAGAACAAGAAGAAAACATCCCAGTGGCCCACTGAGAGAGAAGATGGAAGATGGATCAGTCAGGACATATAATAGAGTAATAACTGGCATGGCAACGATGAATGATCAAACGATATTGAGGGAATGTGAGAGAGAGGGTGGTCCAAAGTGACAACCTACCTGGGCTTGTGAATCCACCGGGGAAAGCAACATTTGGCAGCAACCAGATGCAAGCTTGCACTGCTGCAGCAGGTCAGACAAGGAGGACTCATAGCCAGGTTGAGCACCACGGTGCTACTGATCCCACCGTTGCAGTTGGTGAGAGAGAGGAGGACCCGTCTTCCCAGCAGAATTTGGAATAACAGCACAGCTCTTAGCATGAGCATCACAGTGAAACACCAAGCAGGGAACCCACAAGAGGAACATTAGAGAAGCTAATCTGAAAATTCAAAGTCAAGTGGCCAAAAGCCAGTAAAAAAGATACACAGAGAAGCTTTGACCAGAGCCTACACATATCCCTCTGGAACACACCAAGAGGCAGATTAACCTCTAAACTGTGAGCATCTTTGGTCACCCCATCTACAAAAAAGGCAAAGAGAAATTCAGAAAGATGTCTCAGATGAGGATCATTCCTGAGCAGAATTGTAGATGTAACAAGGAAATCCTCCAGCTGGTAAAGGAACAATTCCTTTTCCAATTCCAGGCTTGAAGAACCTGGAGGGTCAGATCAAAGGAAGAGAGAGACCTGAGGTGAGCTGAAAGGATCAAGAAATGCAGAAGCTGCAGGAAGAAAGCACCGGCCATCATCTTCCGGGAGCCCTTCAAGTACGCCCATGGCCTGCTGTTAGGAGAAGACTGGGACAATGCAGACCACTAAGCAGGATCTGGAGGAATACATTGAATTCCAGCTCATTGACAGGCAAAAAGATAGCCCCTTTGTATCACCAGGGCACATACCTTGCTGTCTTCGCAGTTTGAAACCACTCCCCCCCCCCCCCCCCCCAAATGGATTGAAGTCAAGCAGGTGGTAGATTGAGAACTGCATTGGCACCCAGACCAAATGGCATACCCTATAGGGTATGAAAGAACTGTCCCAGGCTCCTGAGGTTCTTGTGGAAGCTGATCGGTGCTGCTTGGAAAACTCAGTCTGTCCCAAGAGTGTGGGGCACCATCTTCATCCTGAAGAAGACAGACACCAACATCAGCCAATTAAGGGGCATTTCACTGCTAAACTTGGAAGGGAAGATTCCATACCTCATGGCAAACAACTACATTAACACCAGTTGTCAGAAGGCAGGTGTCCCAAGCTTTCCTTGCTGTTTTGAGCACTCGCCCATGATCAGGGAACAAATCCAGACAGCCAAGCACAGCATGTCTGATCTCCACATAGTTCGGTTGGAGCTCCCAAATGCCTATGGGTCTGTTCCCCACTAGCTCATCATTTTTGGTCTCAACTTCTTCCATACACCACCATGCATCCAAAGCCTAGTAGCAAATTACTTCAGTAACTTCTTTGTCTAAACACAACCCAGGAGATCTCAGCTGTTTGGCACCAGCTGGAGAAAGGGATAGTAATGGGTTGTTCCCTCTCTCCCACCCTTTTCCCACCAGCATTTTAGATCATCCTGGAAGAGAGATTGTCTGAGGAGTCAAATCACAGTCAAGTTAGGGACTCCTGGCCCTACAGACCTACATGAATTACTTTTCCACCCTCTTCCAGACAGCGGCATGCACCTCCAGACACCTGAAAAGGGTTGAGGAGTTTCTAAAATGGACCGGGATGAAAATAAAATCAGCCAAGTCCTACAGTCTCTCAATCTGCAAAGGAATCAGGAATGACAACGTCTCAGTCGATGGCGTGGAAATGCCTTCCAGTGGATCAAACTGTGAAAATCCTTGGAAGACTTTACATGACTGACCTGTCTGGCAAGCACATGGCTGCCTCTGCCCCATCCCAGCTCTTGGATGGTCTGAGCAATAGCAGCCAAAGCTATCAGGGGATTTCAAGGTCTGGTGTGAACAGTTCACATTATACCATCTGATGTGGTCCCTGAAGTTGTGTGACATCACTTCAGTGAAAGCTCAGAAGGTGGACTCAAAAGTCAACAGCCATATCCATCAATCCTTCCTTGGTGCTTTTCCAACATAGCATTGTTTTGGAAAAACACCCTAAAGCTTTCACTAAACTCCATTAGCTTGGGTTACAAACAGGAGAAGGTGAGGGTTATGTTTGAGCTGAGAGACTCACCTCACCTGTCTGTCCAAAACACCAACGTTCAGAGCAGCAGCAGTTCCTATTGCTAGTTGAAGTTTCCAGAAGAGTTCACCAAAACCTTCATATGGCCAAACATTGTGCTCTGGTCCCCTTCTAATAGGACAGTCATTATGGTTAAATTGACTGTTCAGTGGGAAGAGGGAATGGAGCCTGTCGGGAGAAAGAAGGAAAAGTACAAAGAGCTGTCAGCTGTGTCCTCACAAGTAGGGTGGAGGGTTTTCACTTATCCAGTGGAAGTCCAGTGCAGTGGCTATACTGGAACATCCACCCAGCAATTCCTGAAGTCTCTTGGGATCACAGGCTTCAAGCTGAGGAAGGCTCTCAAAGACCTGGCAGAGGAGGCTGAATTAGGAAGCATCTTGCTCTGGCTCCGAAGAAAGAACACGACGTGGGGAAAACATGGATCCTAGGGCTGGCTCCAGGGAGCAGTAGGGAGGCCTCTCCACCGTTGCTTCACCACCTTGAGATGAGTGAAGGGTGGCTCCCAGCTGATGACCCTGCAGCCAACACCATGGTATCATTGGAGATGCGTCAGGCAGAAATGCCCAGCAGGTGGATTTACCTGTGCTGATGATGTAACATCCACATGAATGCCAAAACCCAAAGTTTGTCAGCACAATATTTCCCAGAGTATGATACAGCCTTCTTCCCATAGTGCATCCTGGTGCCATCTCTTCCCCAGGTAAGTGATGTATACACTCTTATGTTCCTGTCTAGGGTCAGGAAACGTAAACAAAAAGGAGGTTGGTAGTGAGGTTCTGGCAGAAAAACAAATATGGCAAAACACGGTGATAATGTACTGTAAGTTTATTTACCAAAGATAATAAAGATAAGAAAAATGAACTGAGAGAGCGAGAACTAAACCAAAGACTCGCTAACAGAAAAAAAGGCCAATGATGATGATAAAAACAATCAATTGAATTGAGGTGTCCACACCATTTGTAAGAAAAAAAGGAAAGAGAAAAAGGGTAAGAAAAAACAGTCCTTCCTTCCCCTTCTCCCCAAATACATCATGACCACTCTCACAGAATTATCACTCACTGAATATAGTGTAACTACCAGCATGTTCTTGGCTGATGTGGTAGGGAAAACGAAGCGCGGCACAGCCCAGGGTGCAGGGATCCAGAAGCGCCACCCCTGCACAACAGAGAA
Source organism: Neoarius graeffei (assembly GCF_027579695.1). Taxonomy (NCBI): domain Eukaryota; kingdom Metazoa; phylum Chordata; class Actinopteri; order Siluriformes; family Ariidae; genus Neoarius; species Neoarius graeffei. The sequence goes on from NC_083580.1 coordinate 34,717,691, forward strand.
TGGAACCCTTTTATAGGGCGAAGCGCCAATTATATTTTGTAGGAGGAGCGACCAATTACCCCAGTAATTTGCCTTTGGGACGACCTCAAGGAACAGTTGAGAACAGAGAACAAAGAGCAGACAAGCCACGAGCAAGCACGCACATACTGGGATGTAACAACACTGTGCCATCCACATGATGTAACGGAAAACCTGACTCATCAGACCAGGTCACCTTCCATTACTGCGTGGTCCAGTTCTGATGCTCACGTGCCCATTGTAGGTGCTGTTGTTGATGGACAGGGGTCAGCGTGGGCACTCTGACCGGTCTGTGGCTACACAGCCCCATATCCAGAAGGCTGCAATGCACTGCATGTTCTGATGCCCTTTTTTCATAGTCAGCATTAATCTTCTCAGCAATTTGTGCTACAGTTGCTCTTCTGTAGGATCAGACGAAACGGGCTATCCCTTTGTTTCCATGCATATCATAGAGCCTTACGTGTCTATTACCCTGTCACCAGTTCACCTGTTGTTCTTCCTTTGGCCAGTTTTGCTATGTACTTACCACTGCATACCGTGAACACCCCACAAGACCTGGTGTTTTGGAGATGCTCTGACCCAGTCTTGTAGCCCAATTTAGCCCTTGTCAGTATCGCTCAGATTCTTACCCTTGGCCATTTTTTCCTGCTTCCAACACATCAACTTTGAGAACTGACTGTTAATATGCTGCCTAATAATGCCTAATAATAATGTGCACCCCTTGACATGTGCCATTGTAACAAGATAATCAATGTTATTCACTTAACCTGTCTGGTTTTAATGTTATGGCTGATCGGTGTATAATCATAATGGTGCAAGCTAGATATAGTATTACACACTGTAATACTTCTTTCTCTCACCCTCTGTCTCTCTCTCAAGATTTTCTTATTTTCTTGCACACAATGTCATACAGTTAGACAGTTTATGCATTTACTTAAAGGTGTGATGTGTAAGAATTGGCCACCTGACAAAATCATAGTCCACATTCCAAGCAAGTAGGGGGCAGTATGTCACCAGAAATTTGGGGTGTCCACCCCATTGTAAGAAAAAAAAGGAAATGCACAGTCCTTCCTTCCCCTTCTCCCCAAACACACCACAACCACTCTCACAGAATTATCACTCACTGAATATAGTGTAAAGCTGCCTTTGTTGATCCACTACTAGGTTCATGCCATCTAACTTCAGAGTCATCAGTTATTTAAATAAAGAAAAGAAAAAGCCAACTACTAACTACCAGCAGGGCAAGAATATGCAAAATTCAACCAAACTGCTAAAATTTAGAGCAGGTCAAGACAGGGGCGCCGCCAGAAATTTTGGGCCCCATGAAAGATTAGAATTTTGGGCCCCCCAACTTTGCCCACCCTCATCACAATTGCACTTATTGTCATTATATGACTTTTGATAGCCCATGGACCTTGAGTTTGTGACTTTATTACATTTTATGTATTAACCAATGGTTGAAACCTGGGTGCGATTTGCTGGGGGGGATGGGGGGGGGATCATCCCCCCCTCTGGTTTTTATCTCTGCTGAAAAAAAATCCTCGGGGACAACCCCGTCAATAAAACAAACAAACCAAAAAAAAAAAAGTTGACATGACAGGCATGTTGTGACAGTTTTCTATGGTCTACATTGCACTCACTTTCAAAATGACCCGAAGTGGCAGCTTTGATGTTCACGAACGTCCCCAGCAAATAGATACATTGTAGATAATAACAATATCTTTGCGTTCTATGCAGGGATGCAAACAGAGCGCCTTTTGGCGGATGCCGCCTTTTTCACGGCCTTTTTCTTTTTTTTTTTTAGGGGGGCGTTGGAGTGTCTGATTATAATTTCAAAGTAAATTCTGTATTAAAATTACTAAATAAGCAAATCCGTTACAGTCCATGAAACAAGAAGTATAAGGATGAGAAATAAAACAGTTTAAATCGGAAAGCTGCGCACAATGTGAACTGCGCCATCAGAGCAAACTGTTCATTTAGTATTCATGTATTTTAGTGATTTTCAAGTCACTGTCCATTTAATCCGGAGGGAGAGAAACATCACAGCAACGCGACAAGCAATGCGAACTTTGTTGTGTTAGTGTTCGTGTATTTAGTCAGAGAGATAGGAAGATGAATTTACCATCTCTGGTTTAGTGTTCGTTTTCATTTAGTGTTATTCATTTGATATCATCGGATGTTATTGAGCTGTTAGCCTATTGTTACCTTAATTTTGTGACGTTTCATGATTAAAAAAAAAAAAAAAAACATCCCCCCCTTCTGGTTTTTTGACAAATCGCATCCTGGTTGAAACCAGTGGTTTAGAACGTGTGAACATTCCACACACATAACCATGTCAAACACTTGACTGGTGTCCGTTATTAGTGTAACGGGTTTATTTTTTTCCACTTGCCATTGGGTGTAGTGGTGGGGAAATTCTGCGCTGGCCCTTTAAGAGCGCAGGTAGTTATGGGAACGAGGCGCTGGCCTCTTTCAGTTTGTTTTGGAAATGTAAGCGCCAATGCCACTGGACGTTTGCAGCCTGTCCTCAGCAGTGTATTTGTGTCTCATTTCTTCAGAATAAAAAGACTGGTGAACAACACAACGCAATGTCTGTTACATTAGTAACACTTTAATCTAGCAAACTATATATGGCGCTCGCTCATTAAAAACTTCAATCCTAAAGCATTTATGGGTTGTATTGCTGCTTACCTCCTTCTCCAAAGGGGGGTTCAGTGGTTTGGTAGGGCGGAGGTCCCCCTGAGGCTGAATCTGTGCATATTTAGGGCACCCCATTAGTTATGAAACTGGTTATTAGCACTAGTTATTAGCACCAGCATAACGTAATGTTTCATCTTGTTTATCACACAAGTCAGTTCAGTTATTAAAATGGAAAAAATGTCACTGTACAAACTGTAAAAGTGTTCTCTTGATAGGCTAATCCAACCACGTTCATACTGTTCATTTACCATTCGCTAATATTTTGAACACACATGTGAGCGATAGCTACCTTTCTTTGGGAAAAACTGAGTGACCAGTTGCCTGCCTCTCCGGTCCCTCTCAGCTTTCAGCTGCCTTTCTTTACGTTTTTGACAGCCACTCTTCATATTTAGCGATCATAGACTGTACGCACTCCACTGCTGGCTGGCTGGCTGCTGCACTGCGACACAGCAGCAAGTAGCGTTGCACTGATCAGCACACAGATTTAACGCATCGCGCTTCTACCAGAACTGGACCGTACCATTTCGCAAAACGGGGAGGGTTAAATGACAATATGTTGAAGAACTCAAGAAATAGACAACCTTGTTCAATTAGCTCATTTTACCAGATGGAATATTGCATTGTTGTTATTTCAAAAGTCTTATTAAAATCATTAAAAGCATAATATCAGCCCCTTAAAGGGCCCCATGGCAGTGCTGGGCCCCTAGAATTGTTCTAACCTTTCCCCCTCTGGCGGCGCCCATGGGTCAAGATAACACTGCTATCTTATCTCCATGTGTGCCCTCAGCGTATAATTTGTTTTAGCTTGCTTAGCTCAGTTTTTATCAAGAAAACAGCCACAGCAACTCCCGCATCAGTAGTGCACTAGCTCGTTTTTTTAGCTAAATAAATAAATAAAAAACAGCCGCATCAGTAGTGCAGTAGCTCAGTTTTTAGCAAGAAAACAGCCACAGAAACTCACATCAATAGTGAATGAGACTGCTACAGCTCACAACACAGCAAATATGTAACCTTTATTATTATTAGTAATGCTACTGACACTGCCTATGACTCAATAAATTAACAACATAACTGAATGTTTTTCATGTTTGGTTTAATAATCAGGCCAAATACCACTAGAGATGAGGGCGGTCATCCTGTCTCGGGGCTAGCTGGTTAACATGCTAACTTAAGTAGATAGCTCTGCAACAGATGTCTGACATGATGTCAAACATCTTCACATTCTGTTGATAATTTTAGTTAATTTTTTAGTGTTTAAACTAAAATTCTTACACACAAACCCTATATAGCAATTTTTATTTAACTTCTTGATTTTAATTAACTTTTTTGTTTGTTTTGTGTTTTTATTTGTGGTCTGTCACAGGCAGATATCCAGAGCAGTGGTCATAACAGACCGGTCGATTTTACCCTCCCAATCCGATCAGCAGGTACTTATCAAGGTTTATGTGGCTAGTATGTCTGTCTTTGTTGATTTTGCAGCTTTCTCTTTGCCTCCCACTTGCCCCATCAGAGGAAAAGGTTTTCATTTCCATATGCACTTTTAAATTCAGCTGTCTTCATTTTGGTTGTACCATGTGTTTTTTGCTTACCGTGCACGTTTACCATGCAGTTTATATGGCATTACATCACTGTAATGCCACCTATCACATTAATCTATAATCTTGTGAATTGACCAACAAGCATTAGGCAAAGAAACAATAAATGATCAGAGTTAATTTGTGAGATTGTTAGGGTAGTTTTGACATCATTCTTCTATGCACTACATTCTAAACTGAATTGTGAGCACAAAGAAGATAGGTTGAGTGAAAGGAGCATTATCCATGTTAGCAATACAAGTGGGGTATGTAGAGTTGCACACAAGAATCAAGCAAATTCATTATACTGTTTTCCTTTGAGTTTGAGAATGTATAGTCTGAATACCCATTCATTTGAGGGATGTATACACAAACACAATGTATACACAAATTACATAATGTAAGGAAAACAGCATGTAAAATTATGGAGTTAATTTTGGCAAAAAGTTTCAAATAAAATAATGTCCACAAGAAAAAGGCATTCACCTGAAACCTCTATTGGTCAACTAATTTTTGACTAGGCGGTGCTCTGAATTTTAGCCATGCCCAGCCCATTAATGATGGCGCTGCCCCTGATATCGTGAAACAAATGGAGCAGAGTGCTCATCCAGAGGGGAAACTATATTGTAGTTGCATTAAACAGCTGACAAAAATAATATGGGTAGCTACTAAATTGTTTATAAATGCATTTTTGCACATTTTTTAATCATACAAGTGTCTTCATTCCATCCAGTTAAGTAGCAATTTAAACAGAATCAACTAATAAGTGCACTAATGTCACTCTGGAATCCAGTGTGTATGGGTGTGGAGAAAGATTTGAAAGGCAGGCATAATTTCAATAGAGCTCCTTGCTTACCTTTATTTGCACTTTCAAAAACTCAAACAGTATAAACTGACAGTTGTGGACAGGGGCCATCACTAGCTTCACCAGTCAGAATCCCCGACAAGTCTCTAAACTGTTTTGTCACAAAAACATATGCAAAAACTGGCACAGGGCATTCCCTGTCCCATGCGATACCATGCATGGGGCACATTATTTTCCTACCAAAAAAAAAGCATGCACTACAGCAGTTCTTCTTCTTTCATCTGTTCCCGTTAGGGGTCACCATAGCTGATAATGTCCCTCCATCTCCTCCTGTCCTCCGTATCTTTTTCTGTCACATCAACCATCTTCATGTCCTCCTTCACCACATTCATAAATCTTATCTTTGGTCTTCCTCTTTTCCTTCTATCTGGCAACTCTATCTCCAGCATTCTTCTCCCAATGTACCCTGGTCTCTGTACATGTCCAAACCATCTCAATCTCACCTCTCTAAGCCATTCTTATATGCACCGTTTCTAAAATATTCATTTCTCATCCTGTCCATCTTTGTCACTCCCAATGAAAATGTCAGCATCTTCAACTCTGCTACCTCCAGTCAGTGTTGCCAGATTGGGGGTTTTAACTGCATTTTAGCGGATTTAAACATGTTTTGGGCTGGAATACGTCAGCAGTATCTGGCAACACTACCTCCAGTTCAGTCTCCTGTCATTTTTACACGTCTTAAATCTAATAGGCTGATGAATTAAATAGTGTGAATAAATGCAGGGCATTGTTGAACATATAACACAGTGTGTAAAGTACAATAGTGATGTCATTCTTGAATGATTCATTAATTTTTTTAACGAAACTTTTGTATGACTTGGGGGTAAGGAGTCGTCTCAGTGAGTGATTTATTCATGTTTTCCTGGACTGCACATGCACGCCACTCAGGCTCAGCTTTGTTCACAAATGAGTCTTTCGTGTATGAGTCTCATTCACTTGTCACATGACCGTTGCATGTTCTCAGTAGGAAAAAGTGATCCATTCACAAATCATAATTATGGGTCTGAGTCTCTCGTTCATTATTCACATTTTTACAGCAGTCACATGACCAATACTATTACTGAAGACGAGAGGAGAGCTTGCTAATATTAATTGGTCAATCAGAACATTTCTGTAGCTAGCTAGTTGTGTGTAATGTAGCAGTTGAATGGATGGTTAATTTGCCTTTGTGTCAGAACAAGTTCATACACTATGGGTCTTGAATGACTGGGTAGGCTAAAGTGAATAACTGTCATGAATAGAATGATATTTGTACGGATAGGCACAGCGCTCTCATACAAGCAATTGAAGTAATCGTCATTTCAATTGAACTCAATCGGCAGTGGTCCAAAAGGTTGCTTCAGAGCTTAAAGGAATAGAAAATGTAAAGTAAATACATGCATGGGTTGGTAGCTTGTAATATTGAGAGCCCGTAAGAAAAGTTTCAGGCATGTTTGATCATTTATAAGAAATTTGTGAGCGTTTTTATATCACTACTCTAATGCCACCAAGAGGCTGCCATGTTGCCTGTTGGAAGGGCGATGCGTGACATCATTTTGGGTGCAAGGCTGAGTGTAGCTCTTCAGTACTGAAAGCCTAGGTCACAACCGGACGTACGATTTTTTGGCCGTGCAATTTTTGGCGTTTCCCAAATCGCTGCGATTTTTTTTGTTCATGGAGAAAGACGCACGTTGGCCGTAAGTTTGTCTTGCAACCTGAAAAAAACGTAAGCGCCCGGAGAGTTTGTTTGACATGGCAAAGAACCTCTGCGGCCAGTCTACGACTCGAAAATCAGCACGTCACACGCACGCGCCCTCCGTGCGTTTTTTGCACGTAGACCGGCCGTAGGAGCACGTACGGCCGGTTGTGACTGAGGCTGAAGGGACAAAGCAAAAGGTCTACTAAGATGACAATGTCGATTTCCTCCCCCCCGACCTATACACCTGAAATAGTATATGAAATAAGCTGCAACCCTGACTTATGGACAAACCTGAACTCTTTACCTGTAAAACGAGGCTGAAACTATGCGTTATACTACTCGTTAGCATGCTCTTGACTCATTCTTGAAAAACTTCATCAAGACGTCACCAGGCTAGCCTACCATAATTATCGTAGTAGGCAGTCCAACCCCTGTGGCAATGCAAAAAGAGGGTAAACAAACACTGCTTTCCTATACAGGATTCATGTGAACATTACAGCAGGATGCACTTGTATGAAAAAAGGCGGAAATATTGCCAGAAACACCAGAGCTGCTGGTATGGTATGGATTTATTTGGTAAAATTCATACATGTAAAAAGAGACAGTATAAATAGCACCGGGGACAAAACAAAGTATAAAATACACTTATTTCCAATGTGGTCCTCTTGACAGCAGGAAACAATAAAATATAAGAGACAATAATAAATTGACAAAATTGTATAAGGCTCATTCCAACAATTCGGTGCCATTTCAGTGTTGTGACTTCCTTTAAAAAAAAGTTAACTTTACGAGAATTTATCATTTAATCTGAAGGAGGGCTTATTAAACTACAAGAAAATGATACTGGTTGAGCTCAGGATATTGAATTATAATAATTTTGACCAAATTCTCACCATACAATATGGGCCAAATGTCCACCCTGTTACGGGACACTTTCATCTTTATTAATAGGTGTTCTGAATGCACAGTCATTCAGTGCATTTACATGCACATCCAAATCGAGCTGCTGTCGGTAATCGAGCAAAGGGTCCCAGCAGGGGTGCCAGAGAAATCCAGTCCTACATGCACACAAGGAAATCGAGCTATTGTGTGAGGTACATTGTGCACCCGAGCCACAGGTGGCGCTACACGCCCCATCGTGTTGGTACACTTCCGGTTGTCGTCATGAAGAAGAGCTATTCAAGGGTGTAAACAAAGTTATCAGTTCCGTGTTCTCCATTGCGCGTTTTTCTCCCGTCCATGAATTTTAATATATTCAACTCCTTAAGCTGAATGAGCATGAACTCTGTCTCCTCATTGCTCCAGAAGTGCACGTTTCTGCTCGCCATTTTCTCTTCTTCGTTTGTTCCTCCTGACCTCTTCTGCTGCTCACTACTACTGTTGTCATGCCGACTGAGGCTGTCGTGTTTCCCGCTTGTGGTCTCGTCACTTCCGGAAGGGGCAATGCTGAAGTAAGTAGTTCGACTATGTAGCTCGATAGGGTATACATGCACTAAGTAGCTCGGCAAAAATCGCATAATCTAGGTCGTGTAGCTCGATTACGAGAAATCAAGTTCGGTTCAATTTCAGCCTAGCTAAGGTGTATCCATGGCATTTAGAACTTCGATTTCAGTCGAGCAACGGCAGAAATTCGATTTTCTCTATGTGCATATAAACGCACTCATTGTGATATTTACATTTCCTAAGACCAAAAGTGTCCCTTATTTGCTCAGTTAAGTATTTTTTAAAAACTCATAAATAAGCATTATCTTGAAAAAGTCATGTTCTGTTTTAAGGCAAAATGTAGTTTCAACACATTTCTTTTGCAATGAAAAGAAAGTTCAATGGAATTGTGCCCCATTTTTAAGTGATTTTGAGTTTTTCAATTGATTTACTGTGTTAGTAACCACAAAGTCAAGCAAAATATTATTCAGTTTTATTTAATTAATATAAATAACACAGGGGTAACAGGGTGGACACAGCAGTAACAGAGTGGACATTACAGCAGAGTATAAAAATACATTTCATTTTAAAAAGGCAATTCAGTTAGTTTATCACACCACACCATAATGCACACCCAACATAAACATCAGGAACACTGATGAACACACCAGTTTTATATTTGAACCTTTAACCCATTTGTTTTTCTATGAAATTCCACACCTTTTTATCTAACTCGACGGAGCTTTTGTTTACAGGTTGTGGCGCTCTCGTGAGGCATACAACCTGGCCATCTCTGTACCAGCTAATATCCTCTCTCGGACTTGGCCAGTAGAACTTGTTGGTTCCATTCTTTTGCATACATTTCACTTTGACATCATCTTCAACATCCATGATGATTCCTGGGTAAGGTTCATCGTCATAGTTCACTGTGCACCATTGCCCGATATTTTCTTGCTTGAGGAACTCAGGCCGTGACTTTCCTCTTCTCCCAGGCTCACCTCCTTCAGCCCATAGCACACACACTTTTGTCTGCCTGGCAAAGGCAAGATGTGTCCCGATATTTAATTTTCCCTGGAGAGAAACCTGATGGCTTGGTGGATTTTCATTGTTCCTTTGACTGGCACAAGTCGGGGCACATTTCTCATTTCTTGGACTTTCCTCTCATCTTTTGCAAAAAAACAGTTCCAGTGAAGTCCCCATGTTTTTTAACTGTCTGAACATGGCCTCTGCATTGGTGATATCCCCTCCATGGCGGACATTTGTCAGCTGACCTTTTAAGGGCACGCCTAGCACCATCTGGAGCCCCCTTTCCATGGTTGGCCTCAAAGTTCCAGCTGATTTCTTTGAAGCCTTTCTTAAAAGGCTCTTTTGACAGAAGGTAAAACTAACTTCTAACCTAGAAGGCCCTGGTTGGGGGGCATTTTCTGGCTTGGGAAGGGACTTTGTGGACTTGAAGGAGGAGTTAACTGAAAGGTTGTCCTGGATCTTATGCTTTCCCTCTGCTTTCTCTTCTTTTCTCACCATTTCTTTCTCTGTGCTCTCTTCTCTCTTTCACTGAGGTCTGACATTTTCCTTTTTCTTCCTTCCTCTGTGTCCCTTCTCCACCTCTTTCTTTTTATTTAGGTATTTTGCCCGTTTTTCAGGGTCTGCATCATGCCGTGCCCTGTAGCGCCGTTGCTTTTCTGCAGCAGACAGCGGTGCCATTCACTGACAAAAACATGCATGTTGTTTTAATCAGTCACCTTGAAAGTATGTAAAAATAAATGTATAATAAATTATAGGAAGAAAGAAAAAATACCAATAAATGCTGAAAATATTTATTCATATAGCCTTCTTAAGTCCACCCTGTTATTTTGAGTCCACCCTGTTACTGTGCAAAATGGTAACTGGGTGGACAGTAACGGGGGGGGGGGGCATTTTGGCTAAAGTTAGCCATTACTACTTATGGGATGAGCACCATGCTAGGACTTGGTGATCGCAGGGGAAGAATTATAACATATTTACTAACCATATTTTAAAATTTGCAAAAAATTCAGTTTCAACAATAAAATAGTGTAACAGAGTGGACATGTTATGCTTTGGCACATCAGTGAGCCATTTAAAAAGGCTGAAAAAAAGTAGATTGAAGAGTGATACTCTGCTTCTTGTAGAAGATTTCCCTCCAAAAATCTCTGCTAATTCCTGGGGATCATGTGACTAGAGGAATAAGTCAGTAGGTGTATTTAAAGGGATATCCATCAGAGTAACAGGGGGGACAGTCAACACAGGGACATTAAATAATTTTGAAGTTTTAAAGCATTAAAAATCTATTAATATGAAAAAAACTTTTTATTCATAAATTTGACAAGATTAGACAACAATAATGAAAAATGTAGAATTTGATTAGTTTTTATTGCTTATAATTGTAACTGTAGTTGAGCAAACATGCATGGAGACGCATCAATTTGGCCTATTTGCTATAAAATCAGATAAATAATTTTTAATTAATTCATCCTTTTTACATATTGTGTTTTATGGTAGAAGGGGGCTTACCATTTAAAATGTGATTTTTGAAATAAAGATTAGAATATTTTTAAACAAAATATACCATATAATGTCATCCCAGCCGCTTCACACTCGACTGCAAACTGCCCCAGTGCATGCTGAAGGTCCTGGTTTGAAGAAGCCAACAGGACAACATCATCTGCAAAAAGCAGAGATGAAATCCTGTGGTTCCCAAACAGGATTCCTTCCGGCCCCTGGCTGCGCCTAGAAATTCTGTCCATAAAGATTATGATCAGAACCAGTGACAAAGGGCAGCCCTGCTGGAGTCCAACATGCACTGGGAACAGGTCTGACTTACTGCCGGCAATGCGAACCGGACTCCTGCTCCATTCGTACAGGGACCGGACAGCCCTTAGCAAAGAGCCCTGAACCCCATACTCCCGAAGCACCCCCCACAGAATACCACGAGGGACACGGTCGAATGCCTTCTCCAGATCCACAAAGCACATGTGGACTGGTTGGGCAAACTCCCATGAGCCCTCGAGCACCCTATGAAGGGTATAGAGCTGGTCCAGTGTTCCCCAACCAGGACGAAAACCGCATTGTTCCTCCTGGATCCGAGGTTCGACTATTGGCCGAATTCTCCTCTCCAGTACCCTGGAGTAAACCTTCCCTGGGAGGCTGAGAAGTGTGATTTCCCCTATAATTGGAGCACACTCTCCGGTCCCCTTTCTTAAAAGAGGGACCACCATCCCAGTCTGCCACTCCAGAGGCACTGTCCCCGACTGCCACGCGATGTTGCTGAGGCATGTCAGCCAAGACAGCCCCACAACATCCAGAGACTTGAGATACTCGGGGCGGATCTCATCCACCCCCGGTGCCTTGCCATCGAGGAGCTTGCTAACCACCTCAGTGACTTCGGCTTGGGTAATGGACGAGTCCACCTCTGAGTCATCAGCCTCCGCTTCCTCAATGGAAGATGTCACTGTGGGATTGAGGAGATCCTCGAAGTATTCCTTCCACCACCCGACAATGTCCCCAGTTGAGGTCAACAGCTCCCCACCCACACTGTAAACAGTGTTGGTAGAGTACTGCTTCCCCCTCCTGAGGCACCGGACAGTTTGCCAGAATTTCTTCAAGGCTGACCGATAGTCCTCCTCCATGGCCTCACCGAACTCCTCCCAGTTCCAAGTTTTTGCCTCCACAACTGCCCGAGCTGCGGCACGCCTGGCCTGCCGATACCCGTCAGCTGCCTCAGGAGTCCCGGAGGCCAACATGGCCCGATAGGACTCCTTCAGCTTGACGGCATCCCTTACTTCCGGTGTCCACCACCGGGTTCAAGGATTGCTGCCACGACAGGCACCGGAGACCTTGCGGCCACAGCTCCGAACAGCCGCGCCGACAATGGAGGCAGAGAACATGGTCCACTCAGACTCAATGTCCCCCGCCTCCCTCAGAAGCTGGGAGAAGCTCTCCCGGAGGTGGGAGTTAAAGACCTCCCCGACAGAGTGCTCGGCCAGACGTTCCCAGGAGACCCTTGCCATACGTTTTGGCCTGTCAGGTCTGTCCGGCTTCCTCCTCCGCCAGCGGATCCAACTCACCTCCAGGTGGTGATCAGTTGACAGCTCAGCCCCTCTCTTCCCCCGAGTCTCGGGGGAAGAGAGGGGCTGAGCTGTCAACTGATGCCCGAGTGTCCAAGACATAGGGCTGGAGATTCGATGAAACGACAACAAAGTCGATCATCAACCTCTGACCTAAGGTGTCCTGGTGCCACGTGCACTTATGGACACCCCATGCTCGAACATGGTGTTCGTTATGGACAAACCGTGACTAGCACAGAAGTCCAATAACAAAACACCACTCGGGTTCAGATCAGGGAGGCCGTTCCTCCCAATCACGCCCCTCCAGGTGTCATTGTCGTCGCCCACATGAGCGTTGAAGTCCCCCAGTAGAACGATGGAGTCCCCAGTCTATGCACCTCTCAGTACTCCTCCCAGGGACTCCAAGAAGGCTGGATACTCTATACTGCTATTCGGCCCGTAGGCACAAACAGCAAGTGCCCTCTCCCCGATCCGAAGGCACAGAGAGGCGACCCTCTCGTTCACTGGGGTAAACTCCAACACATGGCGGCTGAGCTGGGGAGCTATAAGCAAGCCCATACCAGCCCACCGCCGTTCACCATGGGCAACTCCAGAGAAGTGGAGAGTCCAGCCCCTCTCAAGGAGCTGGGTTCCGGAGCCCAAGCTGTGCGTGGAGGTGAGCCCGACTATCTCTAGCCGGTACCTCTCAACCTCCCGCAAAAGCTCAGGCTCTTTCCCCCCCAGCGAAGTGACATTCCATGTCCCAACAGCTAGCCGCTGTGTTCGGGGATCAGGTCGTCGAGGCCCCTGCCTTTGACCGCCGCCCAATCCACACTGCACCAATCCCCTACAGCTACCTCTGTGGGTGGTGAACCCACAGGAGGTTGGGCCTACGTCACCGCTTCGGGCTGAGCCCGGCCAGGCCCCGTGGGCAAAGGCCTGGCCACCAAGCGCTTGTATACGAACCCCAACCCCGGGCCTGGCTCCAGGGTGGGGCCCCGGCTGTGCCATACCGGGCGACATCACGGTCCTTGATCGATTGTTATCCATAAGGGGTTTTGGTGAACTGCTCTTAGTCTAAACAAATTCCTGTATACCGAAAATAACTCCGAATGGTTTACGTAAAGTGTGATGTCACTTACAATACACAGCCGTATTCAACAAAATGGACCATAGTGCCAGCGACATTTCTTCACCGATTTCCTCAAATATTTTGGACAATAACACGAATAACAATGATGATCATGAAAAACAAGCATTACCATATCAATTAGTTACACACAAGTGAACAATATTTATAGTTGTTTTCGTTAGTCATTGATTGATTTGGTTGGTTTTATTTAGTAAAGTCAATGTAAATACATACAAACAATTGTAAATGCATTAAAAATACATGGATGACACAAAGTGAAAACACTTATTTCCATTGTGGTCCATAAAATTAAATGACACAGTAAAGGGAAATATAGACTGTAAAATTTAATATGAAGAAAAAAATGGTGTATGTATATATACATTAATAACAAACAACATGAGTCAGGGCTCGAAATTCATATATTTTTTTCACCAGCCAGCCGGACTAATTACCTTCCAAAGTAACTAGCCAAACAGAAAATCAACTAGCCAAAATTTGTTCATGTATGAATTTTACTTATGTCAAAAATAACGCAAAAGAGAGTAGTGACTAATGTGCATTTATTTCAAGACCCGAGTATTTTGATACTGTTGTTAAATACATAAATGAGAACAACACAGAGCACCATAATATATCCACAAATAATATATTGGAAAACTTGGCAACTTGGTGTATGAGTATTGAAAACAAATATACTTACTATCATGACTATAGCACCCAAAATATGTCCAACATGCTTTCTGTATTTAACCGTTTATGAGAGAGAAAGCATTAGGAGCTTCATATTGACTAGGAATCAACTTGGAAAAAAATTAATTATTCCATAAAAATCGTATTGCAGCCAAGGCCTATCCTGCTCCCACGTTTGCTGATAAGTCCTTTGTCATTTCTCCTCTTCAGACCGAGGTCGCTTTGTCCCCGTCTCTGGCGGTTTCTGTACACCTTTCAGAAAATTCCACATCGTAATGTAGCTTTGGCAGATGTAGATGTAAACAACAAAAAAACACACGTGTTTAAATGGGCGATAATGTGGCCACATCTATTGAATTTGATAACGTGATGTGGCAGCGGGGGCGTGGCCAAGCGGCGGTCTGTGAATGGAGGGCAGAGTCAGGGAAGGTAAGTGGTGGAACCATTGCACCTGATGGGGATTAACCTGTGTTTGTGTGTCTTCCCCAGTGACCGCGCCCTTTAAAAGGAGAGGAGAGCAGAGAAAGGGAGCTCTCCCCAACCAGAACACGTGCGCACGCGCAGCTGGGAAGTGATAAAAGGCTGAAAAGCTAGCAATAAATAGTTCATTGAAAACTCAGTTCTGGCCTGCCATGCTTCTGTGCTCCACCCACCTGGTCCAATACTACACGTGATTACCGCGATATTCAACGAGATGCGTTATATGCATGCGCAGTAGTGAAAAAACCGACAGCCTGACTCGTACACGATATGATTCGGAATTCTTCGGTAGTTTCCGTCCTGCTGATAAACACATCGATTAACACAGACACGGCACGCGCTTAATATGTGGCGACTTTAGTTGACGGTGTGTCTGAATCTTGCCTTCATATATATTTTTTATTTTCAACTAGCCAGCCAGGCTGGCTAGTGACAGGAATTACCCGCCAAATGACAAATTAAGTCGCATCGGGCGACCGGACCACCGCGAATTTCGAGCCCTGTGAGTACTATAAATAAATGATAATACAAGTATGAACAGATAATACTGTACAAAAGTACCTAGAGCAAAATACGAGTAAACAAATACATGTGTAAAAATTAACAGGACAAAGACAATAGAAAAACAGACTAGTTAGATTATGAGATAATAAAAAAACAGCTTTTAGAGGAAGAAATCAACCCGAGTTCTTCCTCTAAAAGCTGTTGAGATAAAAAGGTTCGGACTAGGTTCGGTTTGAAAGTACTTTTGGAAGACTAAGACTGAATATGACTAGGTAAACCATTCCGTCATTACCAAGGCTTTTTTGACAACATGAAATCAAAGCAAGACACCCAACAAACATCAAGCTGCTTAGCTGTATCAGCAGTTATTACATTTATGCCCAAAGGAACTCAAAATAACATATCACGCTTAATGAAAACTTAGAGAAGCCATAAAAAGTGTTTTCTTACCCTTTGAACTTCTCTTTTGCAGACTACTGACCGTGTTGTCTCGTTTGTCTCGTCCGCTTTTTGGCTGAAGATTGTGGGAACCACATCTGGATTCAGCGCTGGCTTGTACGGTATTCCTAATGCCAGTGCAACAGAGTTGTTTGAGTGAAACGCTTTTTTTTTTCCAAAATGTTCCAAGCACACGAGCTGCATAAAGCAGTGTTTGTTTACCCTCTTTCTGCGTTGCCGCTGGGGTTGGACTATCTACTACGGTAATTACGGTAGGCTAGCCTGGTGACGTCTTGAAGTTTTTCACGAATGAGTCGAGAGCATGCTAACGAGTCCTTATGCTGCCAGGAATGTGTAAAAACTTGTGCACTTGCCTCTTGGACAGATTTAGGTAAGTCAGATTGTATGCAGATCTGTTTGTAGGTTGTCTAGCAAGGTTACAGTCCGCAGAACGAGGCTGTCACGGCAGCACTATTTGTACCGGGGATATAAATATGAAAAGTTACCTCCCTCCATTCAGTCACATAGGACTAAATTAGCTGTTCACTCTTCCCTCACTGTTTATCAGTGACATCAGTATTATCTTTCCCTCTCCACTTTTTTGTTAGAGAAATGTAATGTCTTTTTTTTTTCTTTTTTTTTCAAATAAACTTTTAATTAAATAATCTCCAGCCAGGGGCAGCTTCAAGTCTTACTTGCTATGCGGAGCTTCCGTCTCTTGCACCAAAATGATGTCAGACCATTGCCAGAAACTATCGGGGGGGATTTTTCTGATTTGGTTAAAATATTTTCAATGGCGGCCTCCATGAAATCGTCCATTCTTTTGGAGATGGATATCTTAGTTGTGTGAGCTCCTTATTTTCAATTATTCATATGAATCGTTAGTTTATATCATAATCTATCTTCATAACTGTATTTTAAAAATGGGTTTTCTTTTCTTTTAAAGACAGACAAACCCCAAAAAATAAATGCTGTTTGCTGATCACAGCAAGTGCCCTAATGTGCCCCCACATGTTTAAAAATAAAAAATAAAGCTTTTAAACAATTTATCCATTTTAAAAGTTATATTCCTAAAAATAAGCTTACCTGGGCACAATCATTTGCACCGAAACCGGATATTCGCTTGTGATGTAACCAGCACACTAGTACACTCTTTCCCTTAGTAAACACAGTCATCAATAAAAACTTTTAATTCTTTAAAAAAAAAAAGGAGCAGAGCTCCTCACTGCTCTCATTGTTCACTGTTTCAGATAAGTTAAATGCAGAGAAAGAATTCCACTGTACTGTAATGTATATGTGACAAAGGCCACTAATTCTGAAAATCTAATCAGAAGTTTTTTGTAACCATATGATTTTTACTGGCAACAAAATCCGTGAATCAACAGACTTCACTTTTATGAAGTGTGAATCTCACTCGGCTAGATAATGCATATCCAGTACTGACACAGACACTAGTATACAATGTCCATTGTCATAGCAATGCGACAGGGTTCCCATGGGTCATGGAATTTCTGGAATATCATGGAATTTTAAAAAGTCTATTCCAGACATGGAAAGTCAGAGGATTTGATTATTGTTTGGGCCAAGTTGTGGAATATCAGGGAATTGTGTGGCATGTTCAAATTTATTTGACATTTCTCAAAATGTAATTTCCATTCAATATTATTTCATTATTATTTATGTCTTTCCTGGACTGTGTGAGTGGTTCTTATAGTTGCTTGATTTTCAGTGCCCATTTATCACCTTCCTGCTCCTCAACATCAGTTAAGATCCGATGTAGCTTTCTGTACCTGCTAGTAAACATGCCAGGGACATGTATATTTCAAGAGCTTTGGCTACAAAATGATGAATTCAAAGATTGGGTCTTAAAAGTAGATGATAGATTGGTCAAATGCAAAGTTTGTAAAACAATTGCCAATCTTTCACATATGGAAGAGGAAGACCTTCACAGCCATGCAAAAGACAAGAAGCACGCTGCTTGCGTGAAGCTGACAGAAGCAGCTTCAACCTATCACTGCTCTACTTGAGCCCGCACCAGCACAATACCAATCTGTTAATGAAGTCGCTCCCACCCCCAGTACTAGTGACTTCTTGAAATGAGACAGTGGAGCATGTCTCAGCTAAACACCAGCAAAGATCTTGGAGGCTGAAATCTTGTGGTGCCTGAAGCTTACTCACAGTCCCACTGGTCATACAGGTTATCAAATGAAATCGGTATGTAGCTAATCTTTAATATTAGCTTGCTAGAAAAAAGTGGATGTCAGGTGTTAACTTTAACAGTCAGTGACAGAATTAAAAACCTATCGATAGCTAATTAGGTTGTGAGCAATCCTAGCTAATTAAGTGACTGTTAGCACTAACCAAATTCTTAGTTATGTATTTCCATAGAGGGGCAAGGGGTACTTGCCAGTGTTATTTGTAACATAGCAAATGTCAGCTGTTTTGTAGTGAAAGTAATGCAACAGATGCAGTTCTTAGCCCCCAGCCATTGCGAACCCAGACTTTCAGATTAGCATGTGTTTGGCTGACGGCAAACTGCATTAGCTGGCAACACTAACATTACCTTACAAAATTGAAATGACCTGTAAATCCTCAGAATTTGCAATTTGGACAGCAAGGTAATTTGACAGCAACATACAACCCCGATTCCAAAAAAGTTGGGACAAAGTACAAATTGTAAATAAAAACAGAATGCAATAATTTACAAATCTCAAAAACTGATATTGTATTCACAATAGAACATAGACAACATATCAAATGTCGAAAGTGAGACATTTTGAAATTTCATGCCAAATATTGGCTCGTTTGAAATTTCATGACAGCAACACATCTCAAAAAAGTTGGGACAGGGGCAATAAGAGGCTTGAAAAGTTAAAGGTAGAAAAAAGGAACAGCTGGAGGACCAAATTGCAACTCATTAGGTCAATTGGCAATAGGTCATTAACATGACTGGGCCCTTAGACGGCACTGCATCACATGCAGGCATGCTTCTGTATTGGAAATCACAAAATGGGCTCAGGAATATTTCCAGAGAACATTATCTGTGAACACAATTCACCGTGCCATCTGCCGTTGCCAGCTAAAACTCTATAGTTCAAAGAAGAAGCCGTATCTAAACATGATCCAGAAGCGCAGACGTCTTCTCTGGGCCAAGGCTCATTTAAAATGGACTGTGGCAAAGTGGAAAACTGTTCTGTGGTCAGACGAATCAAAATTGGAAGTTCTTTATGGAAATCAGGGACGCTGTGTCATTCGGACTAAAGAGGAGAAGGACGACCCAAGTTATCAGTGCTCAGTTCAGAAGCCTGCATCTCTGATGGTATGGGGTTGCATTAGTGCGTGTGGCATGGGCAGCTTACACATCTGGAAAGACACCATCAATGCTGAAAGGTATATCCAGGTTCTAGAGCAACATATGCTCCCATCCAGACGACGTCTCTTTCAGGGAAGGCCTTGCATTTTCTAACATGACAATGCCAAACCACATACTGCATCAATTACAGCATCATGGCTGCGTAGAAGAAGGGTCCGGGTACTGAACTGGCCAGCCTGCAGTCCAGATCTTTCACCCATAGAAAACATTTGGCGCATCATAAAACGGAATATACAACAAAAAAGACCTAAGACAGATGAGCAACTAGAATCCTACATTAGACAAGAATGGGTTAACATTCCTATCCCTAAACTTGAGCAACTTGTCTCCTTAGTCTCCAGATGTTTACAGACTGTTGTAAAGAGAAAAGGGGATGTCTCACAGTGGTAAACATGGCCTTGTCCCAACTTTTTTGAGATGTGTTGTTGTCATGAAATCTAAAATCACCTAATTTTTCTCTTTAAATGATACATTTTCTCAGTTTAAACATTTGATATGTCATCTATGTTCTATTCTGAATAAAATATGGAATTTTGAAACTTCCACATCATTGCATTCCATTTTTATTTACAATTTGTACTTTGTCCCAACTTTTTTGGAATCGGGGTTGTAGAACAGAATGTGGTGAGTTAACATGATACCTATTTTGTATATGCTAGCCATATGCATATGCTAGCAGTGATTCTTACACAGTAAATAGCTTACGACACAGTAAATGGTGACAGGAGAAACCTGTTGTGGGGTTGGAGGAGGGCAGTTGCATTACTAAAGGCCCGATACTTGGCCCCATGGTTCACTACGACTTCAGTGTCACTGACGTTACACACAAACTTGTATATTTGTCTAAATTAATAGTTTGAATCAGCCAAACAGGTGTAATTAAAAAGATTGAGAGCAGGCCATTTAAATAAGATGACTAAATCTAGCTTCCAGTCCAACAGCTTTGTTGAGGGTTTTGGACTGTTGGTGGTAGGTGCATACTGAGTATTTGAGTTACACGGTCGGCCTAGTCAGCAATTTGGATTATAGTTCAATGCTTATATTGGGGGATAGCTGATTTGATGATAGTTTTTAGAATTTATAGAATTAGAATAAATTTATAGAATTTTATTTTTGATTCATTGAAAATTGACTTGTGCATATTTTGGGCATATGGTTGATAACTGTGTTGATGAAGGCCCGGTCCCACTGGCCGATGGACACAAAACGTATGCAAAAAGGACACAGCGGACGAGCAAAATTTCGGGGGTGGCTCTATCCGTTTTCATCCGCTCCAGAAATGGACAAAATTGGCGAAAATTTGCGGAAACAGAACGGAAAAGAACGGACGTGGGTAGTATATAGCGGGGATGTTAAATGCATGTTCATAGGAAGCCTAGCGGATGAAAGCGGGTGGAAGTGGATGACAGCTCCGAAGGGGTTACCGGTGATAACTGAGAAGCGGACGCATAGCAGAAAGAGCGGATGCATAGCAGATGAAGGGGATGCATCACGTACGCCTAACGGAAACAAAGGGGGTGTTGCGCGGATGTATATCGGATGCAGACCGTTCACTGCGCATGTGGGGGGTATGAATTGCGTCTGCTCCGCGGATATAAAGGGATGCAGCACGCACGCCGTCAGCATAAAGCGGAAAGACGTGCTGGCGGCTACATCGATACATCTCTACTACTAGATGATTTTCTCCCCCTTTTTATACAAAATATCGATTGTCCGCTAGGTGTCCTTCTACATACTCTAGACATACTCCAGACATCCTAAATATACGAGATACATCCCAGATATAAACGCTTTGTCCGTTTTGAATACTTTATACGAGATGCATACGCTTACATCCGTTCTATTTCCGTGCTACTAACGATGAACAGACGTTTCATGTACCTTATCTTTCCTCCCTCTTTCCGTTTTCAGCTGCAGCGGATGTGAGTTGCGAGGATGCCCAGAGGATGCAGAGAGGATACAGCAGACGTTTAACGGATGATGACGGACATAGAACGTTTGTTGCTCGTATATGTCGCGGATTTACATCGTACACGGCGGAAAGTTCATCCGTTCTAAAAGTTTTGTGCAGCTCAAAACTTTTTGCGCGGATGAAATCACAGTGGACGGATGCTCGATGGATAGAGCGTATGAAGCACGTATGCAATGAGTACACAACGGATGCATAGCGTTTCCCAACGGATGGCAAAGATTTTTTTACGTTTTACATCCTCTTTGCATCTGTAAGTGCAGTGGGACCGGGCCTTAAATGTGGGCAGCTTTGGTCTGCATATTTTGCACTGGGCATTTTAAATGGTGAGGATGCCTCAGATTAGAATGTACAGTGGTGCTTGAAAGTTTGTGAACCCTTTAGAATTTTCTATATTTCTGCATAAATATGACCTAAAATATCGTCAGGGCGGCACGGTGGTGTAGTGGTTAGCGCTGTAGCCTCACAGCAAGAAGGTCCGGGTTCGAGCCCCGTGGCAGACGAGGGCCCTTCTGTGCAGAGTTTGCATGTTCTCCCCGTGTCCACGTGGGTTTCCTCCGGGTGCTCTGGTTTCCCCCCACAGTCCAAAGACATGCGGGTTAGGTTAATTGGTGACTCTAAATTGACCGTAGGTGTGAATGTGAGTGTGAACGGTTGTCTGTGTCTATGTGTCAGCCTTGTGATGACCTGGCGACTTGTCCAGGGTGTACCCCGCCTTTTGCCTGTAGTCAGCTGGGATAGGCTCCGGCTTGCCTGCGACCCTGTAGAACAGGATAAAGTGGCTAGAGATAATGAGATGAGATGAGAACATCAGATTCACACACAAGTCCTAAAAGTAGATAAAGAGAACCCAGTTAAACAAATGAGACAAAAATATTATACTTGGTCATTTATTTATTGAGGAAAATGATCCAATATTACATATCTGTGAGTGGCAAAAGTATGTGAACCTTTGCTTTCAGTATCTGGTGTGACACCCCCACCACCACCACACACACACACCCATACAGCAATAACTGCACCTAAACATTTCTGGTAACTGTTGATCAGTCCTGCACACCGGCTTGGAGGAATTTTAGCCCATGCCTCCGTACAAAACAGCTTCAACTCTGGGATGTTGGTGGGTTTCCTCACATGAACTGCTCGCTTCAGGTCCTTCCACAACATTTTGATTGAATTAAGGTCAGGACTTTGACTTGGCTATTCCAAAACATTAACTTTATTCTTCTTTGACCATTCTTTGGTAGAATGACTTGTGTGCTTAGGGTCGTTGTCTTGCTGCATGACCCACCTGCTGTTGAGATTTCATTCATGGACAGATGCCTTGACATTTTCCTTTAGAATTCACTGGTATAATTCAGTGTTCATCGTTCCATCAACGATGGCAAGCCGTCCTGGCCCGGATGCAGCAAAACAGGCCCAAACCATGATATACCACCACCATGTTTCACAGATGGGATAAGGTTATTATGCTGGAATGCAGTGTTTTCCTTTCTCCAAACATAATGCTTCTCATTTAAACCAATAAGTTCTATTTTGGCCTCATCTGTCCACAAAACATTTTTCCAGTAGCCTTCTGGCTTGTCCACATGATCTTTAGCAAGCTGCAGATGAGCAGCAATGTTCTTTTTGGAGAACAATGGCTTTCTCCTTGCAACCCTGCCATGCACACCATTGTTGTTCAGTCACTACGTTTACATGCACATAGAGAGAATCGAATTTCTGCCGTTGCTTGACTGAAATCAAAGTTCAAAATGCCATGTATACACCTTAATTCGGCTGAAATTGAACCGAACTTGATTTCTCGGAATCGAGCTACACGACCTAGTTTATGCGATTTCTGACGAGCTACTTTGTGCATGTATACCCTATCGAGCTAGTTGTCGAGCTACTTCCGGAAGTGACGAGCCTTGACCACGCCCCCACTGCCACAGGCAAGCAGAAACGTGCACTTCTGGAGCAATGAGGAGACAGAGTTCATGCTCATTCAGCTTAAGGAGTTGAATATATTAAAATTCATGGATGGGAGAAAAACGCGCAATGGAGAACACGGAACTGATAACTTTGTTTACACTCTTGAATAGCTCTTCTTCATGACGACAACCGGAAGTGTACCAACACGATGGGGCGTGTTGCGCCACCTGTGGCTCGGGTGCACAATGCACCTCACACAATAGCCCGATTTCATTGTGTGCATGTAGGATTGGATTTCTCTGGCACCCTGCTGGGACCTTCAGCTCGATTACCGACAGCAGCTCGATTTGGATGTGCATGTAAACGTAGTCAGTGTTCTCCTGATGGTGGACTCATGAATATTAACATTAGCCAATGTGAGAGAGGCCTCCAGTTGCTTAGAAGTTACCCTGGGGTCTTTTGTGACCTTGCTGACTATTATAGGCCTTGCTCTTGGAGTGATCTTTGTTGGTCGACCACTCCTGGGGAGAGTAGCAATGGTCTTGAATTTCCTCCATTTATACACAATCTGTCTGACTGTGGATTGGTGGAGTCCATACTCTTTAGAGATGGTTTTGTAACCTTTTCTAGCCTGATGAGCATCAACACTTTTTCTGAGGTCCTCAGAAATCTCCTTTATTTGTGCCATGATACACTTCCACAAACATGTGTTGTGAAGATCAGACTTTGATAGATTCCTGTGTTCTTTAAATAAAACAGGGTGCCCACTCACACCTGATTGTCATCCTATTGAAAACACCTGACTCTAATTTCACCTTCAAATTAACTGCTAATCCTAGAGGTTCACATACTTTTGCCACTCACATGTGTAATATTGTCTCAGTTCCCTCAGTAAACAAATGACCAAGTATAATATGTTTGTCTCATTTGTTTAACTGGGTTCTTTTTATCTACTTCTAGGACTTGTGTGAAAATCTGATGATGTTTTAGGCCATGTTTATGCAGAAATATAGAAAATTCTAAAGGGTTCGCAAACTTTCAAGCACCACTGTAGGTGAATTCTTAAGTAATACCTATGGAGCACTTGCATGTGACATCACAGCCGATCCAGATTGTGACAGACGCCATCTTGTCGGTCAAACGCCATTTTCCTACTTCTACTTCTGGTTCTACTTCTGCTTCTACCTTTTCTTCTGGAAAACCCTACTATATACAATTCTACTACAACGGCTGCGGCTACAAGCTCTCCCTACCTGTGCACGTTTTTTATGTTTTTTGTGTGTATTTTTGCGTGTTGTTCGTCTGTATCGGACTTCAATATCCACTACAACCGTATGGACTTACTGGACATTGGTTTCCAGTAGAAAATGACGGTTTGTAGTGATTTCCATCGCATGCACAACATTCCGGACAAGATAGCGAGACCAGCAGGGTCTCCGTGGATTGTTATCGGGTCTGGCAGGCGAAGGAGGCGGCGCCGGGAGCGGAAGCAAAAGCGAGGCTGCAGGCAGAGCCGGCCTGTTGACTAAGCTCAGAAAACAGCCACTCAAATCTCCACTGCCAAGCCTCTACCTCTCCAATGCCAGATCCATGGTAAACAAGACGGACGATTTGGAATTACAGCCGGAATTACCTTATTCTATTCTATAATCGGCTGGTCAGTGCTATACTCAATACTTAAGTGATTTACCCGTCCAATGAGGATTATTTTCTTGTTTACAAGATGCCACATCTGAGTCGCTGACAAATCCTGAATTTCTGTAAAGATAACTGTCCAGAGATTTATAAGCACGCAGTGCTTCACCACTGAACAGCGAGGGAAAGTTAATGAGGTAATTATGCACGTCTGGGTATTCCGCTGGCAGTTCAATATCCACTGACACGGTCGTGAAAACTACGCCCGGTAAGCCATAAGGGTCACTAATCTGTAGATCGTTTATTTTAGACATATATTGTTACACCAGCTGGCTCAAGGCAAGTGCAACATGAAGGGAGACCACACCAAATAGTACGTTCGATATATCAATATTTATTTAAATACTGAAAGAACGTCAAAAATACATAAAGTAAAAGTGCAATGTGTTAGTGTGAATACAAGTAAATTAACCAAACCAAAATGAAGGAGGAAGCTCCCTCTTGCCTTCTTGGGAGACCTTTTATAGGCCAAGCCCCCATTATGTGTAATCCTCCACACCTGGACCAGTCACCTATTGATTGCACCTTAAGCAACACACGGACCAGGGTGGAGCTAAAGACACCCCAAAACAGACAGGGTCGTGACACCCCCTCCTTAAAATAGAGACGCACCTCAGTGAGTCGCTACACAATTTAACTAAACAGAAAACTGAATATCCATATATAGAACATACACAACAAAGCACAGTAAAAACACCACAAAAACTTAAATCAGTCAAACTACAGTGACTGTGAAATATCCATCCACTTTCCACTGTCCTGCATCTCCCCATCCCAACCAATCAGCACACCTTGGCGCCAGGCAGCAATTTAAGACGGGCTGAAATAAGAGAAACACAGAACACACTGGATTATGACAGAGCAATCACACATCACAAGGGGACCGCGACAAAGCGTCAGCCATGATGTTCTCCACCCCCCTAATATGACGGATATCCAAGTTATACAGCTGTAGAAACAACACCCAACACATAAGGCGCTAGTTGGAATTCTGCAACGAATGAAGGAACGTTAGCGTGATCTAACCATAATCTAACAAATAGCGCACCTCCGCTTCTAAATGTTTTTCTTTCTCGGGTGAAATTCTATAAAAACGTTGACGAATGGGTTGTATATCCTCAACCCCAATGTCGTGTTGAATTACATTTGTGCAACTAGGAACATAAAAAAACAAGACATCAAACTGAAGAATTAAAGACTTTAACTGACTTTGCTGTCCAAGAGAAAGGTGACCAAACAACCTATCCAAATTGGACAACAACTCAGAATTTCTAAGACGAGGTTGCAGCACCACACTAGAAAATGCATCCTCAGGGTCTGCAATTACATCAGAACTCACACTCAATGCGCTCGCCGTAGCCAATTTGATAGACTTGGCTGTCTCACCGCTCAAGCCTGTCTGCACAGCAGGAGCATAATATGGCTTTAATAAATTAATGTGGCACAACTGGGTAGATCTTTTACGATCAGGAGTAGACAATAAATAATCCAAATCAGTTACTTGACGCACAACAACATACGGACCAGAGAACTTAGCACAAAAAGGCGAACCGGGCACTGGAAGCAAAGCCAGAACCTGGTCCCCAACATTAAATTCACGCTCCACAGCACGACGGTCATACAGCCGCTTCATTTTCTTTTGTGCTCTAGACAGCTTTTCTTTGGACAACTTCCACGCAAGAAAAGGTTTCCGTCTAAACCCATGCACGAAATCAATTAGGTTCTGAGGTGGTTGCACTGGTTCCACCTCATGTTTTAACACAGAGAGAGGGCCTCGAACCCTGTGTGCAAACACCAGGTCGTTGGAACTAAATCCCATACTTTCCTGTGTTACTTCACGTGCAGCTAGTAAAAGCCAGGGAAGACCCTCCTCCCAATCTTTATTCAACTCAACGCAGTAAGTGCGCAGTAAAGATTTTAATGTACAATGGAACCGTTCAAGAGCACCTTGGCTCTGCACATGGTATGCGCTACTTACGCGATGTTACATGAAGCTGATTCAAAACTTCCTTAAATAAACCTGAAGTAAAATTACTTCCCCGGTCACTCTGCACAACCTTCGGTATTCCAAATATCGACATGAACTGAGACAATGCTTTCATAACTGAACGAGTGGTAATTGTGCGTAACGGATAAGCAGCTGGATACTGTGTGGCTTGACACATAACAGTCAACAAATATGTACACCCCGACTTTGAGGGTGGCAATGGACCTACACAATCAATAATAAAATGCTCAAAGGGCTGCCCAACAACAGGAATTGGATGTAACGGCGCAGGCTTTATTGTTTGATTAGGTTTACCCATTAACTGGCACACACGACATGTTCTCACATACTCAGCCACACTCCGTTTAATTCTTGGCCAAAAAAAGTGCTGCAACAGCCTCTGATAAGTCTTGCGGACACCAAAGTGCCCCGCGACATCACCATGAGCTGTCTGCAACACCAAATCACGGTATTTCACTGGAACCACAATTTGTAACACAGGCTCATCACCCATGGCAGACCATTTACGCACTAATATCCCGTCAATGACAAAATAACCACTCTCACTAGAATCCATGTCATCAACAGATAAAGCACTCCTCAGCACATCTGCCAACTCATCATCCCCCTGCTGAGCTACAATCAGGTCATCTCGTGATAACACTGATGGCAACAGAGGCAAAGTAGGCACTAGACTGGACTTTACGCCTTGCCTGCGACTCTGCACACGAGTTACAGCACAGGCACAAAACACATCAGGAAACCGTTCACTGCAGTCATCAGGGACACAAGGTGATGGCACCACGCTTACCACAGGTGACGGCGAGGACTCAGCCCACACACGCCCACCTGCCAAGTTGTTACCCAGAATTACATCAACCCCCTCTACTGGCAACTCGGGCCGAACAGCCATTATAACCTCCCCTTTTACCAAATCTGAATCCAAACTGAACTCATGCAATGGAACTGAAAAAGTTTGCATTCCTATCCCCCTAATAAGAACGCACCGTACCAATTTTGAAGGATCTAATACTTCCAACTCAAGTAACTTATCTTTAACGGCTAATCTCAACTCGGCTTTACGTAAAGTTTTTTGCCAAGTCAGTCTCAAACCCATAATGACCTGCAACCTTCCGAAGTTGATCCTTCGTCAAAGTATTTAATGTCTCCTCCAAAAGAAATGCCACAAACGCATCTACACTTTCCATCACAAAACCCAAATACCAAATACCTAACCAAAAATCCAAACTCTTACCAGATGCCAACTTTACCAAACTAACTTCACAAAAAGTTCGTCACAAATGCCCAATTATTCACCATACTGCATGCATGCTGGATCACCATTCCTTGAAGCGCATGTCCCACAATCAACGAAAAACCAACAGCACAGGAGTAGCCCCGCACCTAACAACACAAATCCCTAATTAAAACTGACCTAGTCTTCAGGAGCCCTCATACGATTGAGTTCAAAAGAACCCCCCCGCGTTCGACTCCCCAAAACAAAAAACTAAAATAACAAACTAACAAAACAAACAGCGTTATGCGCTCTTCTCCTACCGCAGGGTTTGCACGTTACTCCAGTGGAATCTAATCCACCTGCGTTGCCTCGCCAATCAAGGGACAATTGCATCAAGTACAAACAGCACTAGACATGCAATTAGCTTCGTCCCAAAATCAAAACAATTGATTTTCAGGACAATGAACTTCCTCCTTCCCAACCAACCAAACAGAAACAATTACTCAAGCGAATTAACCGAAAACAATTTATATAACGAAAAAACTGAAACAATGTATCAAACGCACAATAATACTATGTGGGTCACCCTACAAAATGACCAGCGAGTTATCAATTTACTTTACCGGTTCCAAATTGCTCCCGGACGAGCCCCCATATGTTACACCAGCTGGCTCAAGGCAAGTGCAGCATGAAGGGAGACCACACCAAATAGTACGTTCGATATATCAATATTTATTTAAATACTGAAAGAACGTCAAAAATACATAAAGTAAAAGTGCAATGTGTTATAGTGTGAATACAAGTAAATTAACCAAACCAAAATGAAGGAGGAAGCTCCCTCTTGCCTTCTTGGGAGACCTTTTATAGGCCAAGCCCCCATTATGTGTAATCCTCCACACCTGGACCAGTCACCTATTGATTGCACCTTAAGCAACACACGGACCAGGGTGGAGCTAAAGACACCCCAAAACAGACAGGGTCGTGACAATATCTAGTTATCTGTTCATTAGAAAAATGAGCCGTGTAGTCCGTCGGTTGAAATTGATCCATTCTGTACACGAGTGCAGCAGTATTCAGCTGTGTTTTTTACCGACAAGATGGCAGCTGTGTACTTTCCGGTCACGTGACTGCAAGATCTCTATAGGCTACTGAAAGATTCCCTGGCCCAAAGAGAAGATTGTGCCAAAGTTGTTGGAGAGACGTCTCTAGTTATGCCACTCAAATTCTGTAAAACAAGATGGATAGAGAATGTCCCAGTTGCAGAGAAAATTATGAATATTTTGCCAGATTTAAACAAATATGTAAATGCAGTAGAGTCAAGCAAATTCCCAAATCCTGAAAGTAAATCATATACGACTGTCAAAGAAGTCAACTCAAGTTTATTTGTATTGTGCTTTTAACAACAGACATGGTCACAAAGCAGCTTTACAGAAAATTAAAGACTTTTAACATGAGTTAATTTTATCCCTAATTTATCCCTGATGAGCAAGCCTGTGGTGGTGGCGAGGAAAAAACTCACTCAGACGACATGAGGAAGAAACCTTGAGAGGAACCAGACTCGAAAGGGAACCCATCCTCATTTGGGTGATAACGGATAGCGTGATTGTAAATAGCTCGCTTTTATAACTGTGTCCTATATAGTCATAAAATACAACTGTGTAACCAGGAAATTCATTATAGTTTTTGTATGAAGTCTATTTCGTTGAAGTTATCAACAGTTTATTGATGGAGACTTGAGTGCAAAACTGTTCATGTAAATTGTAGTCCTCAGTCATTATAGCAGAACTGTAAGTAAGTGTCTAGAGCCATCTTCCATATGTAACTTTCGACTGTCCATATGGGGCCATCCTCCACAGGAGCAAGGTGATGAGACTCCAGCCAGACGTAGGGCATCAGGATGGATCAGGCATGTCCAAGGAGCAGAGGAGGTCGGCATCACTGGTGTCTCGGGATCGACATATAACTTGACAGAGAGAGACAGACAGGGAAGAGACAATGTGTGTGTGTGTGGGGGGGGGTTGTTAGGTATGCCCAGTGTTGCCTAATGGTTAAGAACAGTATACATTTTGCGCTGAGAACAAGCAGGGACAGTATAAGTAAAAGGGAGAGCCAGAAGGTAACACGGACATGAGGGAGCCCTGGGACATAAAGCAACCAGCCACCATGAACAAACCTGAGTGAACATGTGAGATCGGGGGGGTGACAGGGACAGCATCCATATATCTGTTTACCAAAACATTCTATGCCTGAGGACCCTCCAGATCTGCTCCTTTACTTAATAAATAGCTATCCAACAAAATGCTTGACAAAAAAGATACGTTTTCAGCCAAGACTTAAATACAGACTGTGTCTGAGTACTGAGCACTACTTGGAAGGCTGTTCCATAACTGTGGGGTTTTGTAAGAAAAGGCTCTTCCCCCTGATGTAGCCTTCACTATATGAGGTACCAACAGACAGTCTGCACCCTTTGATGGAAGTAAGCATGGTGGATCATAAAGGACCAGAATTCCACTCAGGTACTGTGGCGCAAGACCATTCAGTGCTTTATAGGTCAATAGCAGTATTTTATTAGCAATGAGAAATTTGATTGGGAGTGAATGTAATGTGGATAAGATAGGGGTGATCATATCTTCTAGTTCTAGTAAGGACTGTTGCTGCTGCATTTTGAACTAACTGGAGCTTGTTTATGCGCTTATTCGAATATCCAGACAGTAAGGCATTACAATAATCCAACCTAGAGGTAACAAAAGCATGAACTAGTTTTTCTGCATCAAGTTGGTCAGGACTGAAGGAAAGATGGATGGCACTAAATACAGGGCAATTCTGGAGGAAAACCTTTTTGCGTCAGCCAGAGGTTTGAGACTGGGACAACAGTTCACGGTCTAGCAGGACAATGACCCTAAACATACTGCTAAAGCTACACTGGAGTGGTTTAAAGGGAAACATTTAAATGTCTTGTAATGGCTTAGTCAAAGCCCAGACTTCAATCCAATTGAGAATCTGTGGCACAACTTGAAGATTGCTGTACACCAATGCAACCCATCTAACTTGAAGGAGTTGGATTAGTTTTGCCTTGAGGAATGGGCAAAAATCCCAGTGGCTAGATGTGCGAAGCTAATAGAGACATACCCCAAGAGACTTGTAGCAAAAGGTGGCTCTATAAAGTATTGACTTTTTTTTTTTTTTGGAGGGGGGGATACTTATGCACACTCCAGGTTTCTGTTTTTTCATCTTATTGTTTGTGTCACAATAAAAAAGTGCACCTTTAAAGTGGTAGGCATGTTGTGTAAATCAAATGGTGCTAGCCCCCCAAAAATCCATTTTAATTCCAGCTTGTCATGCAACAAAACAGGACAAACACCAAGGGGGATGAATACTTTTGCAAAGCATTGTAAATAACTGTGATGCCTCCTCCTCTGCCAGTTAGACAAGGCTGGTGTATATAATCATTATCCAGCAGGGCTAGCTTCATATAATGCTTCATACTCATTTGGCTTAATCCATTTTTCTGTTAAACACAGTACATTCAACTCCTGATCAGTAATAAGTTCATTACCAATTCACACCTTAGACATAAGAGATCTAATATTTAATTGTCCTACCTTTTCATCTAAAGGTGCTGGCAGTGACTGTACAGTCAGTATGACTTCATTTTTATATTAGATTCCAAGAACAAACTCGGAGTATTTATCCTTTTTTGTATAGCTCAGGGAACAGACATGGCTTCGATATAGTGGAACCCGAGTGACGACTCTGTGCAGCTTGCAGGCAGTCAATTTAGCCTGTTTGTCTGCTCCCTGGCCTTGGCTCAGGATTGTCACAAGTTAACTAGACCTGTCCTGAGACTGAGCTATGCTGTAACAAATGAGAGCAGCACCTTCTCGAGTGGGATGGATACTGTCCCACCCTAACAGGCCAGCCTTGCCCTCAAAACTACTCCAATTATCTATCAACCCCACATTGTTTTCAGAGCACCACCTGGACAACCAGCAGTTCAGCAACCATAACCTGCTGCAAGCTACATCAACACACCACATTAGGATGGGGCCAGAGCATACTACAGCTTTCACTCATTTAAACACCTTTACAAAGTTACTCTTTGTAACCTCATACTGATGAAGGCATATCGTTTGCTTTTACGTGGATAACTATCTTTAAGAACCTGTGCTAGCCTAGGACCCTAAGATTGTCTGCTATGTCTGGCACCCTGACTCCTGGTATACACCTAACTAAAGCTGTTGTTGCTCCTCAAGGCCTAGCTAATTTCATGTGCCATATCTCCTTTCGAGGCTTTGCACCGTCACATGACTCCCATAGTAACGGTAACTACACCAGCATGACAGGAGGCAGCTTGTAGTGCTTCATTCAGACAAGTTAGTTGTTATTGAATGGTATGGGAAGGTTTTGTTGCGTTTTTGGATGTGCAAATTGTTTTGAACAAAACAAAGACATCAGATTTTTTTAATTTACTAAAAGTGATTCATCTTTGGTGGAAAAAAACTAGAGAGATTTCAAAACATAGAAGGGAAAAATGGCTTGCAAACATTCAGCAGGACTCTGTGTCGAATGGAAAGGTCAAAAACCCTGTGGTATGCTCACTTCATTTCCCTGAAGGTAAGAATAAAAAAAATAATAATAATTTCAGAACTGCAGCAAGGTGCTCATTCTTATCCAGAGAAGTGAGCATGAGCTTGAGAGAGAAAGTGCAGCGAGGTGCTCATTCTGATACAGAGAAGTGAATATGAGCTTGAGCACCTTGCTGCACTTTGTCTC
The DNA here is from genome assembly GCF_027579695.1 of Neoarius graeffei. NCBI lineage: Eukaryota > Metazoa > Chordata > Actinopteri > Siluriformes > Ariidae > Neoarius > Neoarius graeffei. The sequence continues at coordinate 34,750,207 of NC_083580.1, forward strand.
TCAAGCTCATGTTCACTTCTCTGTATTAGAATGAGTACTTCGCTGCACTTTGTCTTTTGCGCTAATGTTTACTTCTGTATAAGAATGAGCACCTCGCTGGACTTTGTCTCTCAAGCTCATGTTCACTTCTCTGTATCAGAATGAGCACCTCGCTACACTGTCTCTTATGCTCACGTTCACTTCACTGTATAAGAATGAGTACCTCACTGCACTTTGTCTCTCAAGCTCATGTTCACTTCTCTGTATAAGAATGAGCACCTTGGGGGGAGCAAGATGATGTCATTGAGTAAGCATCGCTGTAAGTGAGCTCCGGTGGCATTTATCAATTTATTTGTATATTTCCCATATCTCTGCAGTAAAAGTACAAAATTCTGAACAGAAGATAGCTTAACATGAGCCTGGACAGTTATTTTCTGAAAACTACGGGCAATATGCCCACAAACCTGAAAAAAATCGAAGAAACCTCCTTCCAGTCCTGATGATGGTAGAGAGCTAGACTGCTAGGACAGAGCTACCCAGTGTTGCTAATTCAGGTCCTCTGGAGCCAAGCTTTGGATAGGATAACAGATAACCTCACTAATGTCATCAACACCAAAGTTGCCACAGTCTTGCAGGCTATTAAAGAGCAGACCTCACAGCTACAAGCAGTTGCCACTTGGGTTGGAGAAGCCGAGAAACGTATTGCTGAGATAGAGGTGACGGCTACAACCTCTGAAGCTAAGGAAGTATCTCTTGAGAAACAAGTGCATGACATGCTAGAGCACATCGATGATCTCGACAGCTGGGGTCGCAAATGTAATATGTGTAGTTGGCTTATCTGAGGGCTCAGAAGGCTCAGATCTGGTGAAATTCTTTGAAAGGTGGATTCCCGATTACTTCCAAATGAGAACAAAATTGGGCTGCCTGAAGCTTGATCAGGATCATCGATCTTTGGCACCAAAATGCGACCCTAATCAACATCCGAGACCACTGATAATGAAGTTCCACAACTTTAGGGACAAGCAACGAATAATGGAGGCGGCATATTGGATGGGATCTTCTCACCAATCCAGTCAAGATGACTCCACACAGAGAGCCCAAAATCTCCTCCACTCGGCTAAAGTGGTCTGGAGACAGAAAGCTTTTGATGACATAAAGGCCTGACTAAAGATGAACATGGACTATGCATTGCTGTACCCGGCTACATTGAAGGTGACAGTGGATGGAAAGCAAAGATGATGTGAATCTCCGAAAGAAGCCGTGTTGCTCATCCAGTCATTAGAACAAGGGCATGAAGGTACTTCAGACTGACATGCCATGGATCAGAAACAAACATTAGCTGATTGGACTTATGTGGTATGTGAGCAACGTTCACCTCCTGTTTGACTGTGCTATATACAATCTATGTTTTGTTCATGCAGCAAATTATAGCTGCCGCGAGTAAGCTGAATGTTTTTTTTTCTTCCCTGTTAACTCTAATGCTATGTGTAAACTCCAAAGAGTCAGGTGTAGCTGAGTTATAGGCCTAATTATACTGTTTAATTTTTTTGAATGAGGCTTGAATAGTGTGCTCTCCAAGGCATGTAGCTTTGGTGTGGAAGAAGTTTGAAATACCCTGCAGGTTAGGTGGCAGGGGTGGCACCCTTGACTTTTTTCCATTCTGTTTTTTTAAATTTGAATAGGCATAATAATTTTTGGTCACACTTGTTTCTGTACCATAGTTCCTGTTTACTTTGTTTCTTTTTTCCCTCTTGGTTCAGTGACGATACATATAGTGTCATTTGGTTTTGGATTTGTTTTTAGTAGGCTCTCTTTGCATGGAGGGTTAGGTTAGACTATATGGCAAGTAATATGTTGTGTCTGCGTACATGGAATATAATAGTGGGCCATAGTTCTGTTAAAGGAAGGAAAATACTGACTTTTTTTTTTTGAAAAAAGGACATATTGACATTGTTCTTTTGCAAGAAATGCACCTGGATGATACAGAAGATTTTAAAGTTGCAAAGGGAAGGGTTTGATCAAGTGTTCTTTTCCTTATACACCAAGAAGCAGAGGCTTGGCTGTTCTCATGAGAAGAGGTCTTCAGATTTCAGTGCTGGACTGTATTAAAGACAAAAATGGCCGATATGTTCTGGTTAAAGGTGTCTTACAAGGTACAGTTATTTCTATATTGAATGTGTATTACCCTCCTGTACATCTCTCCGACTTTATAACTAATGCCGCTTTTCCACTACAAACGCGGCTGAGTCGAGCTGAGTGGGGCTGTTGGAGTTGCATTTCGACTACAACCGCGCTGAACCGTGCTGGCTGGAAGTGGGTGGATACATTGGGTGGAGTTAGCGAAAGTGGGTGGACGTCACACGATGTCGTTAAGCAGCGCAAACAGTGACATCAGTGAGCTTTTAAGCGGTAGTCTCACGACCCAAATAGTAAACAATAAACATGGACATGGAGTCGTTAGTGTTGCTGGTCTTGGTTCTGTGGCTTGTTGTCACCGACAACGCCAACAGATACTGGCAAGAGCGTATAGATGAGGCGAGGCGCATAAGGCTTCAGAAATTCTCGTAATTCGTAATTCTTCTTCTTCCGGGTTTACGGTGTTTACAGATCCCAGCGTGCTCGCGGGGCGTGTGTGGGCATGTGAGGACACTCCTCCTCACCAGTCAGTGCACAGGGGAGTGTCTGCTCACGCCCCCAGCCTCACTCGGCTCGCTTTGGCTCGCTTCAGCCCCACTCCAAAACGGTGCGAGTTTTAGGGGCTAAGCAGGGCTGAAGCGAGCTGAGTTGTGCTGTTCTTTGGTAGTCGAAGCGCGAGCCGTGTCGGGCTGAAGTGAGCTGAAGCGAGCTGAAGTGAGCTGAAAAAGGGTAGTGGAAAAGGGCCATAAGGTGTTCTTGGATTTCTGTGAGATTCATTCAGATATTGCCATAGTGGGTGGAGATTTTAATTGCATACTGAACCCTTTTATCAACAGACTGCCCCATAAAACTACACCTCTTTCCCTGCAAGCTAAGGCACTCAGTTCTGTATGTGAGGAATTGGGATTTATTGATGTATGGAGGACAATTCATCCTGCAGACGAAGCATATACTTTTCCCTGCAGCTCATGGGTGTCATACTATAATTGGTTCCTTTTTTTTTTAATTATAAATCAGGGCGTTCTTTAATTTTGTGTTATTGGCAGTATTCTGATTTTTGGACCATGCCAGTGTAGTATTGGATCTGTCCCTCAAGGGTGTAAACAACAGAATGAAACATTTGGAGATGGAACACATCTATTTTGAAAGATCATAAGTTTGTAACTTGTTTTACTACTTTCTACTAACTCTCGATCTACTAATAACTCTGCCCTACGATGGGAAACTGCTAAAGCATATGCTAGAGGGTTGATTATTTCATTTCCTGCCAGTAAAAGATGGCACAAAATAGAAAAGCAAAATTTGTTAATGGCGGAGCTTAAAGCTAAAGAAAAAAAGCTGTGTTGAGTCCCCACTGTATTGCAAGAAATGGCTGCAGTCGGAACAATATTAGATAGCCTTTTAACACAAGATGAGGAGGTCAAACTCTGATTTATCAGACAATTTTATTAGCATGGGGATAAACCTGGAAAATATGTTGCGTACCTTACCAAAAAAAGGGCAGAGTCATGGTCAATTGCAGCCATTTGTGATGTTCACGGTAATCACATATATGATGACAAGCTCATAATTGACATATTTAAGGCATTTTATTATAATCTTTACGTATGTAAACAACTGAGTGATCTGTCTCTCTTAATGGATAAGTTCTTTTCCCAGTTCAGGTTGCCAACTATATCAACAGAGCAGCAATTTGATCTTAATGTCCTCATTTCCAGAGAAGAGGTGTTTAATGCCATAAGAATCTTACAGAGCGGAAAAGCACCTGGACCAGATGGGTTTGGTAACGAGTTCAACAAAGCATTTTCTGACCTATTAGTAGACCCCTTACTTGACATGTTTAATCATTCATTCATACATAATGAACTACCCCAGACTTCAAGAGAAGCAAATATTTCATTTATTTTGAAAAAAAGGAAATGCCCAGAGTCCTGTGCTTCATATAGGCCCATAGCCCTTTTTAATGTGGATCAGAAAAGTTTGTCTAAAATCCTAGCTACACAGCTTGAAGGCCTTCTGCCTAAAATTATAAAAGATCAAACAGGTTTAATAAAGGGGTGAAGCTCTTGAAATAATGTCAGGTGTCTTCTGAATATTATTCAGGCTTTCCAGCAAACACAGATTGATGGCCTAGTGTTTTCTTTGGATGCCAGGAAAGTATTTGACCGAGTCAAATGGGCATATTTATTTTACTGTTCAGACAAATTTGCTAATTTGCTTAGATAATGGGCTTAGATCAGACAGCTTTCCAGTGCATAGAGGAACAAGGCAAGGTTGTCCCTTGTCTCCCATTTTATTTGCCATTGTTATTGAACCATTGGCGAAGGCCATAAGGACAATGCCTTCTGTACAGGGCTTACAAGTGGATAGTGTACATCATAAGCCTCTATGCTGACAATGTTTGGATTTTTATTTTCAGTCCAGAGACGTCAATACCGGTGTTACTCAATATCATTGATTTATTTAGCAAATTCTCTGGATATAAAATTAATCTGATGAAATCAGAGGTCAAGCCTCTAGGGAGCCTAAATTCAATACCTGCAGCATTACCTTTTTTTTCCCCTTTAAGAGGTCACCAGCAGGCCTTGTCTATTCATAATGTATAAATTTACCCGTATAAAGCTAATTTTGTTCCCCTGTTTGTGAGAGTGAGGCAGGATTTGGAGCGATCTCTTTGCTGATCTCCTGGTTGGGGCATATAGTCTTAAGATGAATATATTGCCTAGATTACTCTATCCTATCCAAATGATCCCTGTCTTGTTTTCAAATAGGGCCATGAAAAATCTAAATGACTGGCTTAGTTATTTTATATAGAGCAAGCCCAGACCAAAGCTAAAGATGCCTACCAAGCTCTGTAGGAGGTTTAGACTTACCAGATGTTAGAAAGTATCGGCTGTGTGCTCCTATGAGATATATTTACGATTGAGTCTTAAATAGGACAACTTCTGTCTGGCAGGATGTTGAAACCTCCCTTTCAGAATAACCATTGAGAGACCTGCTGGTTTTTTTTTTTTTAAGAAATTCAAAACAATTAGATTGAGCTGTAACAACCCTGTTATACTTAATACAATTAAGGCACAGAGCCTAATCTAGGGCGCGTAATACGCTATAATACGCGTTTTTTATCTGTCTGTCGCACATCCACTTTTTGGGCACGAGAGTGATATCGCGTATCTATTCATTTTGTCGCGCATTTATAAGTAGAGAGCGTGTAGTCGCGTTTTACTGAATCTTGTGCGTATCAATTTGTCAGCACCAGCTAGCAAGCACTGCGGTAAATATAGCGTTGTTTACACACCAGTCGGAAAATATCGGAAAGGACCGAAGTATTTCGAATGGTTTATTTAGCGGGTAAAACAGTTTTGTGAACTATTATATCATTGGTCACTGAACCGGAAGACAGTGTATCTCAACCAATCGTGTGAAGTGTTTTAAACATACCCAAAAGCACATGGCATATCGTTCCGTCTCATCCAAACATAATGTCAAAACGCGTGGTCACATTGAAAGACCTTTGGACAAAAAAAGGAAACAAAACGAAGACACAGAAGTGACAGATACTAATCCAGCCGACATTACACAACCCGATACAATATATTATGAAATAGATTTAATCTGTTCTTGTATAATGGTAGGTACTGTAACATAACTGTAAATAATAAGAGATTATCATGATAATATACTGTTTAGGAAGTCTGAATTTTGAGATTATCTCTAGCAGGGTTTTTTCTAGAAAAATTTAGTATGAGGGCGCTCACCATGGCGGGGGATGGTGCCGGTTGTCCGTCCCCCCGCCGTGCAAAGCCTTTGAAAAATTGAGGCTACAATGGGACATTCTGAGGCTATCTGACAGGAAAATTGTAACAAATTGTCTGTCAACATTGAAAAAGAAAGAAGTAATCTTCTGCCCCGGACAGTCTTTGGCTTTTTTCCGTTTCGTGCCGCGGGATGACATCTTTAAATGCCCAAGTGTCAACAAAACAACTCGCGAACTACTTCTGTCAAAAACTCCCGCGCCGGTGGGTGAAAGGTCATTCAGTCTCGAGAAATCTCGCTCTACAAGTCAGCTGACCTTGTATGTAACCCATGTCAAATCTCGCGAGAGCAGCCGCGACAAGTAAACAAACAACATGGCGCCTCAGTCTGGAAAACGCCAATTCGGATTGTTTTTGCACCATCTGGCGGTGTATCTACTATGATTGGAATATTTTTGGAGTAATTATAACGTATTTGATGATCAGACACATTGTCACGTGGTGTTGCTGGGATGTTTTCACGGAGAAAAGATCGTTTTGAGAAAGATTGCATGTTGTGCAGTAGCATATAAGTGCATGGCCTAAGTGTGACTTGGGGTTCAATTGGCATTTCGGTAAGGGGGCGCACGCCGGGAGTAAGAGGGCGCAGCGCGCCTGTTCTCCGGTTTAGACGAAAGCCTGATCTCTAGTCATCTATGTCAAAAACTAGTTTAAAGATAAGTTCTACATGAATGTTTTTTGTTTGGGAGTAATTTGTTTAATTCAGTTTAGTATTATGTTATTAATCATATTCAAATAGTAAAGGTGCTTAGTTGATATATAAGTTTGTGTACAAATATGATCTTAGAGTAATTATATGACAGTGTGAAGACATACTAAGTCATTTGATTCTGATTGATAATGGTTTTTGAAGTTTGAATTTGATCTTATTTTCCTAATGCCAATATACAATTAGTTTGATAATGTTTGGTATTATGTAAGTTTTATTTAAAAATATTATGAAATATTTAATCTGTTCTTGTGTAATTGTAGGTACTGTAAGATTGTAAATGATAGAGATTATATACTTTTTAGGAAGTCTGAATTTTGAGATGATCTCCAGTCATTTATGTCAAAATCTAGTTTAAACATAGGTAGATTGTTTAGTGTTTTTCACTTTCATGAAAGGTGGTCTGAACAAAACAAATATGATAGCATTTTTAAATATTTGATAGTGATTTTATTTTATTCAGAAAGTCAGATTTTTCATCTTATTAATTAATAGTGGCAAGACTACATGGATTTTAGACTTAACTATATCAAATGATGTAATATTAACCTAGTCATATTTGATATGCAATATTAACCTAGTCATATTTGAAATGCAACATTATACTACTGGTGGTCAAATTGGTAAAAATAGGCTAGTCACATGATTTACAGTAAAACAGTAACCTAGTCATATAACAGAAAACTAGTCATATTTGTAAGGTTTTGCAGTATATAATTCATATAGTTTTTGATCTAAAATCTTTACATTTTTAAAGTTCAGATATGATCATAATGTTTGTGCAATACTATAAACTGTGGATAAGTGTTTGCTGATATGGTTTTCATATCACTGTATTAAAGGATATGTATAGTGCCATAATTATGATATTATATAGATTAACATCTGATATGAATGTTTGTTACATGTATTTAGTTTTATTAATAAAACTGTTCTGTTTATAGATGTACTCTTGAAAATATCTACCAATGTATTACTTATTTTTCTGTCCCCACTAGCTGGAACAAATGAGGGATATTTTTACCCATGTTAATATTTTCTGTCCCCTGTTTCTACAACTAGTGAGGGATCTGTCCCCTATTTTCAAATTCCTAGATTAGGCTCTGAAGGCATGGCGGTTAATGTGTAGACATGAGGAAAGGTCAAAAGTGACATTTGTTTTCCCTCCTATTCTGAACAGTCCTGAATTCCATCCAGGACTGCCTTATATACTGGTTTTAGACATTGGGCTAATAATGGCATTAATACATTGAAATACTTACTTGCTGATAACACTGTCATTTAAACAAACGGTTGAGAAATATGGTATCCCCAGACAGGATTTCTTCTGTTTACAGATGCACAGCACAACCTTAATTGATAATTCTGAAATAACTTCTCAAGAGTAGATGCTGTTTCAAACAGTTGGGAGGATGTCTGTTAGTCTATTTTATGGGGCTATGCATGCAGCACCACCTGTGGCTTTACAAGGGCTTAGAGATAAATGATAAAAGGATCTTTGTCAGTCATTCAGAGATAATGAGATGAGATCTTTGTCAGTCAGTGACATTGAGTGGGAAGATATATGGACATATACTAAATCAATTTTAGTTTGTAATCATACTAAGGCAGTGCAATTTAAGATTATACACAGAATGCATATATCCTCTAACTGCAGACATAATTTCAGCCCCACTCTTTCACCCATGTGCCTTAAATGTAAGACAGAAATTGGTACTCTTAACTCATTGTCTTTGGTCATGCCATAAGCTGCAACGGTACTGGTCTAACGTATTATCAGAAATGGAAAAGATACTAGGTTTGAAACTGGAGATGGACCCAGTGTCTCTCTAGGCCTCCCTGCCAGATATGTAATACTAAAAAAAAACCAGAAGATTGTACTGAATACCTTGCTGCAATGGATTAGTGAAAAAGAACCAACTGTTAGAGGCTGGCATAGAGTACTGTTTGATTTAGTGCCATTAGAGTACCTTACATGTGTATTACATTCAACGTCAGACCAATTTTATCAAGTTTGGGAATCCTGTTTGAATGATTTGGAGCCTGATGTCTCTGCCGTTTTGCTGCAGGGATTTTCTGAAAGGGCCTGATAAGGGAGGGCAGACTGCACATTTATTATTATAACTTTTGGTGTGGTATGTACGAAACTGAGCCAATGTGTTTTTGGTTTATTTGTTTGAAGTGTGTGTGTGTGTGTGTGTGTGTGTGTGTGTGTGTGTGTGTTGTTTTCCCTGTGGATTTCAGAATGGATCCATCTTGTTGTAAAAGTGAAAACCAATAAATATATTTTAAAAAAGAGAGAGCACCTCCTGCACTTTGTCTCTCCAGCTCATGTTCACTTCACTGCATAAGAATGAGCACCTCGCTGCACTTTTTCTTCCGCTCATGTTCACGTCTCTGTATAAGAAGGAGCATCTCGCTGCACTTTGTCTCTTCCGCTCATGTTCACTTCTCTGTATCAGACTGAACACTTTGCTGCACTTTGTTTCTTATGCTTATGTTCACATCACTGTATAAGAATGAGTATCTCACTGCACTTTGTCTCTCAAGCTCATGGTCACTTCTCTGCACACATGCAAACTCCTCACCTTTCGGCGAAATTCGCCGTTTTGGTCCCAAAATAGGTCACTTGTGTGAATCGTGTAGATCCGAAGAGTTTTTTTTTTTTTTGGGGGGGGGTAGGCAGGCTACAACGCTATTGTTGCCAAACATTTCACTTACAAGGTTACAGCCAATCAAGATAAACAGTTACTAACACGCTTCTTTTCCATTGGAGTTCTGATCAGCTGGTGCACAACCCACTGCTGGTTGCCAGTCCTCGCTTACGAATATTCCACAGATTCAGACCGCAAAGTCACCTTTTTATAGAGAGATTTGGCAACCTCATCTCGCGACTGAATCTGAATACCAATGGAACAGTTTCCAGCGCGCTCGGGGGTGAATAACCATGGGCGGATCTACCGGGGTGGCATATGCCACTCTAAAAGAAAGCCTTGCCACCCCTGCTGCTACCCCAGTTGGCAGCGACGAATTCAAAGAAAAATTACGGCCAATTTGACATTTACGTGCGCGAATTTCCAATGTCCGACTGCGGCGAATGCAGCACGAGATAACGCCAGAGATTGGTTGTTTTGGAAAATTGAGAGGCGCGAAGCGAGGGAGCCAGGAGTCGCGAGGAAAGGAGACACGGGAGGACAAAGGTAAAAGCTGATTAACTATCTATCAAAAAATGAAATTATAATGAATGAACAGTGCTAGTATAGTTGCGATGCTGATTTTGAGAGGATAAAAATCAGGTTGGAGAAGGTTATTTAGCTAACTATACATGTAAGGCAAAAAAAAAAAGTGTTTCCGGTAACCCGACCGATCGAGAATTTCCGCGTCGAAATTGCCGACCGTAAAGTTTTTATTACAAATTTCCCTCGATATTTTAGTGTAAGTGGCGTTAGTTTGTCATAATTTTTTGTTTCAACGCATTCAAGTTGTGAAAGAAACGATAAAAAGCAAAATGTTTTGCCACTTCTATCAGCCCTCCTGGCTGTAATGCAAATTGCTTCCTCTTCAGTATACAAGTGCACTTCCATGGCAGGGAAAAACACTACATTCTGCCGCCTATGTAGTCCCCTATTTATACAAATAGGAGTCATTCAGGATTCAGCCATGTTTTTGCTCCGTGTTTTTGCTCGACCCAAGTTCTACAGTAGGCTCGGCGAGGCCGGCTGCTTTTAATGGAAGTAGCCTAGGACGTTAAACCATATTTTCACGTTATTTCTTGATAAGGTGTTTTCACATTATCACATGAAAATATCATGAAATTACGTGATATGTTATTACATTATAAATATATTGTAAAAACGTGATAACTCTGTTAACAATATCTTTTCACGTAATTACTTGAGTCTAAGCCAATTTTTTTTTGAGTGTGGCAGCAATACGCTTCCGCAGATCATAACTCGAACTCTTGCGATATTTTTTTTATTCGTTTAAAGATTTAAAACACTTATTTTATTATGATGTGTGGTATAAAGGATTCTGTGCCAAAATACTATTTTGTAAGATGTTTACTTGTGTTAATTTTTTCGAACAAAATAAAACAAATTAAGAAAAAAAATTTCCTACCTACCGACCTTATTTTAGTATTTCATGTTACCTGAAACACACTTTTTTTTTGGCCTAATGTTAGTTAGGTCTGACATTAGTTTTGTGTAAAGTCGGCCACAAAAGTTAATATTGATTCACCGTCTGTCAAGGAAAACATTGCTATTGGCTGAAGCTTATGATTCAAATATTGAGGATCTTAAACATGAGTTACATCAGACGAGGAGAGTACTAGACAGAAAAAAGGGGGAACAGGAGAGTCCTACCACTCTCATGGAGTTCACTGTTTTTGGACCCATACCAAGATGTTTTTTTTTTTTTTTTTTTTTGAGTTGTTCAGGTTGTGTAAAATAGCGGTTGTCTTGCCTGTGAGCATCCTGTGAACGAAGTTTTTCATCTCTCAGGCTCATAAAGACTTATTTGCGGTCGACTATGACAGAAAAGAGACTATCAAGTTTGGCTGTACTCAGCATTGAATCAAAGCGCACAAAAGCATTAGATCTTGATAAATTTGTGAAGCGTTTTGCTGAGCAACATGGAAATCGCCGCATTCAGCTGTTGTAGGCATGACAAGTTCATGTTCTGCTCACTGGTGAGCCTTTACAAAGCGTGAGGAAAAAAACTATAAAATGTGACACTGGTGTAAATGGTTTAAATCATGCTGAACTTGAAGCAGTGGTGTTATTGTTGTTTTTTAGTGTCTGTTCTTTTGCATATACAGTATAAAACTGTCCAGAAACGGTATAGACCTCATCTGAGAATGTGTGTTCTTCGTGAACAATAAAGGCATGAGATTAAGTTTATCTGTATGAGTTTGTAAATGGCAGTCTGTGCCATTTTGTAGTGTGTACATACTATTTGTCGTCAAACTGTGATTAAATTCAGTATATATACATGTCTGTAATACGTTGCCACCCCTCAAAAATTCCTGCCCCCCTCTTGCCACCCCATAAATATTTTTCTAGATCCGCCCCTGATTTCACATAGGTGATGTCTTTAAGAAAATTGACAGACAGGGATTGGCCAGGTGTGTCCTCTGGGGTAGGTCTGTTAGATAGCACAGGCAGTAATATATACCTTTTTGTAAATAGCCCACTGTGTTGTACACAGGGGTGAAAATTAACTTCACAAAATATCAAACTTTACCGGCCACTGACAAATAAATGGTACAATTTACCGGCCACTCAACAGTAACTTAAGACATGTTTATGGAAAGTTATTTTGTACTGTATTAAATTCAAGATGTCACTGGTTGCAATTTTTTTTGTAACGTAGACTACAAAATGTACTTTTGCGCGCGTGCCGTGTCCCCGTGCATCCTTCTCACCTTTTTCACCCCTGACCAGTTTGCATGCCTGTCTCTGGATAAGAACGAGCACCTCACTGCATTTTGTATGTTAGCAAGCCATTTTTCCCTTCTACGTTTCAAAATCTCTCTAGTTTTTTCCACCCAATGATGAATTACTTTCTGTAAATTAAAAAAATCTGAAGTCTTTTTGTTCAGAATGATTTGCATATCCAAAAATGCAGCAAAACCTTACCATACTGATGAAGAATAACTAACTGGTCTGAATGAAGCACTACAAGCTGCCTCCTGTCATGGCAGCGTAGTTACCATTGCTATGAGGGTCACGTGATGGTGCAAAGCCTCTATAACTAGGGCTCTTTCAGGTTTCTCAGTGGCTGCTTCACTGAGGAGAGCAAACCTGTTCAACATGTAAAATAGAGGGGAGTGGTGCTCCCGTGGGTGAGCCTCAGCGTTAGCTTTGACTCTATGATCATGCCGCCGAGTCGTCACCCATTCGGCCCACATTGAGGACTCTAATGCTGGCGTGAGGGGATTGCTAACTCTGCGTAGGGCATCCAGACTTTCCCCTACAGAAACTACACTGCTCTCATTCTCACTAACCCTCTCTAGAGTCTGGATATGCAGCTCTAAAGCTGTAATCTTCTCTTTCAGAGAGCTAACTAATCTACACTTATCACAAATAAACCAATCACTAATGGTGAATGACACACCATCCTGCACTCAACACACTGAACAAGCTGAATATGTGCCATGATAAATGAATTTACGTACTTTAATCGACAATCTGTTGATATCAAGGCAGATCCGATGTGGATGGCCTCCAGTTGCAGTCTTTGCACGAGAAGGAAAAAACTTCTGTTCTTTGCTGTTCTCTGGGGGAAAAAAATTTAATTTGGAAAATGGGAATGTGAAAGTACAAACAAAAATTAAAAAGATAGTGGAAAATTATTAGTAGAATAGATGAAAAAATGGAGATTAAACGCTAACACTTGAGGGGAAAAAAGACTCACAGCAAACAACTCGAAAACAGGAATTATGTCACAAGAAACTGCATAACTGTTGTCACTTCTGAATTCAGAAGGGCACAGAGATCCACTGATGTCTTCGAAATTGGCCTTTCACTTTGTCATTTTCAAAACAGGTTGCACCTTTCTTGGATCCGTATCAGACAGACAGGCCCATGATTTCTTTTCTGGCTGCAGATCTTTCTAATGTGATCAGCTCAATTATGGATGATTTTCTCAAGCCTGATATGAGAGCTAATGCAAACATAGTGTCAAAATTGAGGTCGGTAGACATTATAGATAAACCCAATCTCATCCATGCAAGTAAAGTCGATGTGGGATTCTCTGCACACATAATGCTTATGAAACTTGTGTCATCAAAGATGGTCAGTGAGAAGAGAGTTGGAGTTCAGGATGGATTGCAGAAAGAGCTTACAGACACTTGCAGGGAAATTACAAGAAAAATCTCCACTACATTTTACACTTGTGCACAACATAGATTGCCTAGATCTAAGGAGGATGGAAAGCAATAAAGACTTGTGCATCAACAAGTGGAAAAGAATCCTCAGACTGCTCAATGAGACCAAACATGAAAATGATTGTGATGATCTCAAACATTACAGGATGTTCATCAACGAGACTGTGCCAAAGAGAAGGGCAGATGTCACGGACTTCGATCTTGCCACAGGCCAGCTAGATACCCTATTCTGTGAAACAATGGCAAGAGAGGTGGTCTACAAAACACTGGAATGTTGTGGCAATCCTCCTAATGCTCTCACATGGAAATGCAACTGTGGAGAGAGTTTGCTCTGTTAATAGACAAATAGAGGTTGAAAACATGAAGGAAAGTACTTACAGTGCACATCGTCTTGTGGGTGATCATTTCAGGTCAGTGGGGGGAATTGATAACTTTGTGGTGACTAAGGGCTTACTTCAGTCTGCATCCTCAGCATGACAGAGATACCTCACTCATATTCAGGAGAAGAGAAGACTTGGAGAAGCAGGAAAAAAACATGAAAATGAAAATTCTGTCTGATGAGATTGATGAACTAAAGAAAAAGAGAACACACCTCCAGAAAGATGCCACAACCATGGAGCAATCTGCTGATAACTTGCATTAAAGGCAGAAAGTTTAATGAATCTTTCATTCATTGCTCAGTCAAACAGTCTAAGACAGTTGGCGAAAACTAATTAAAAAAAAAATATATATATATATATATATATATATATATATATATATATATATATATATATATATATATATATATTTGGAAAAAAAAATAGCCTCGATGAGACTGTAGCTCATACCAGCCAAGACTCCCATAAAATCATAAATATGACAGGCTGCATCACCATCTTGACAACTTTTATGTACACACACCTGGGGAACATTGTATGCGAGTTTGCTTGAAATCTGATCAATCCTATCGGAGGAGTAGCGATTTTTGGACAACGGACGAACGACACATGATCGCATAAGTTCATCCAGCCTGCCCTGCAGCCGAATGAGCTAAAAATTGAATGATGGACTTTGCTGACAAACAGAAAATCCTTCAGTGTGTTTAACCCTTGAAAGCATGAACACCATTAATGAGTTTCTGTAGAAATAGTATAGAAAAAGATCTAAGTGCATTTAACTGGTAAAAGCAAACCAACAAAAGTAGAGCGAGAGTATGTGTATGTTTTTCCGAAGGGTAGTTTGATTGTGCTGCTACTTGTTAAAGGCAGTGCTATCAGAACATCATGTATTCTGGATTATGGTGTTTCCAAAGTAATTTGTATTGTATTTCTTAACATAAATAAATAAACAAACAAACCAGTTTCTCTAATTAGAAGACTTGACATCGGATGACACTGGATTAAAATACTGAAGACATTCAATGATTACAGATGGAATAAGACAGCATACCGGTATGACTGAAAGTTACTGGACAAGCTTGAGATTTCACTCAAATCCCTACGTTACATATGGAGTTTACATAAATTAACCAAAATCCTTCAAATGTTAATCCAAATAATTTAATGCTTCAGAGATGAGTTCATGTAAGTATTCAAGGAAGTAATATCCATGTAAAATAATTTTGTTCACATTTAAGAACAAATATTTTGCTCAAAGTTTGCTGCATGAGGCCCAGAATGTTTATAAGCTTGTATAGGTGTATTCTAATTTATGTATTTATGAATATAAATGTGTACTATATGTAACCAGCAAACTTTTAAGTTTTGTACTGAAAGCTTGCAAACTGATGGGGTTTAAAACACTGGCTTTTTTGTGTCTGCTCAAAACAATGTTGGCCTATTTTGCTGTTCATTATAGGTCATGGAAGTTCAACTTTTTAGTCCATGAAAGTCAGCAAATTTGACATTAGACTTGGGGTGGGAACCCTGAACGCAATTACTAACATCAGAAAAGATAATTTTTCCCACTGAATTAAAATGAGCAAAAGCATGTCCATAGAAATACAAAGAAAATATACATTTTTTGAAAGAAAGGAAAAAAAAGTGATTAGCCGGTGATAGAGCATTTATAGGTGGCCAAAGGCTCCCAAAGCCTTGGTATGTGTCTGCTCACTGTTTACTTGTGTGTGTTCGTTCACGTCAATGATCGGGCTTATTTTTACATCCAAACACTTGACACTCCGTCATCTTTAAGTTGTTTACAACAATTTAGAAGTGATGTCTCCACTAGATCTCAGCCTCAGTAAGTCATGTACAGTCAAGCCGCAAAGTCTGCATACCCCTTTCACCTTCTCCACATTTTATTACATTACAGACTTATTCTACAATCGATTTAGTTCATTTTTTGTCACAAAATTCTACACAAAATAGTCCATAATGACAAAGTGAAAACAGGTTTTTAGAAAATATGCAATTTTATTTTACTGACAAAAATAGCTTATTTAGGGGTTACATATCTGTACACACCCTTAGCGTAATACTTGGTTGATGCACCTTTGGCAGCAATTACAGCTTCAAGGCGTCTTGGGAAAGAAGCTATGAGCTTAGCACACTTGTTTCTGGACAGTTTTGCCCATTCCTCTTGGCATATCCTTGCAAGCTCAATCAGGTTGGATGGGGAGCATTGGTACACAGCCATTTTCGGCTCCTTCCACAGATGTTCAATTGGATTCAGGTCTGGGCTCTGGCTGAGCCACTCAAGGACATTCATGGACTTTCTCCAAAGCCACTTCTTTGTTCTCTTGGTTGTGTGCTTCAGGTCGTTGTCATGTTGGAAGGTAAACCTTCACCCCAGTCTGAGGTCCAGAGTGCTCTGGACCAGGTTTTCTTCAAGGATCTTGGTGTACTTGGCTGCATTCATCTTTTCCTCTATCAGGACTAGTCGCCCCATTTCCGCTGCTGAAAAACATCCCCACATCATGATGCTGCCACCGCCATACTTCACTGTAGGGATGGCATTAGCCAGGTGATGAGCGGTGCCTGGTTTCCTCCAGACGTGGCGCTTGGTATTCAAGCCAAAAAGTTCAATTTTGGTTTCATCAAACCAGAGAATCTTGTTTCTCATGGTTTGAGAATCCTCTAGGTCAGACCTGGGCATTTTACGGCCCGCGGGCCGCATCCGGCTCTTTGGTTCATTCTGACCGGCCCGCGTAAGGTTAATGAGAAATTACAAAATAAACGTATTTTCTAATTTTACCTCATGCATGGACTGAATGTGCATTGCTTTTATTTTGAAGTTGTGTTCAACAAAAACGCAATGCGCGCGACATGAACATGACATGAAATCCCACGAAACCTAATCCCACGATAACTACTTCCGTAATTTGTCTAGACCAACCACAAACTTGTACGTCATCCTTCAAACGGTCCAGCCAATCACATAGTGTGACGTCATCAGCAGGCGCCGGAGCCGATCTCCGGCGAAAAACCCCAAATGAGGTGATTAGATGTGGGCATCATTATTATAATATGATGTATCTTGCTTGATATTTGGAGTAGAAAGACAATATTGTGATGTCTTTATTGTGTTTTGGGGTGAATGTGACTGAAAAAAAAATGGTACAAACGCTCACATTTTGTTAACCATTGTTTTGGGAAATTTGATTGAATAAATGACATTTTTTGTAAGGCAACCTCGTTTTTTCCATACTCTTACCCGTCTTAGCAGCTTGTAAAAATAATGTTATTTATTGCTTCATATAAAGAAATACAATTAATATTATGCAGAATTTAGTTCAGCCTTTTGGTCCGGCCCTCCACAAAATTTTCTGTTTCTCATGTGGCCCCATGGAAAAAATAATTGCCCACCCCTGCTCTAGGTGCCTTTTGGCAAACTCCAAGCGGGCTGTCATGTGCCTTTTACTAAGGAGTGGCTTCCGTCTGGCCACTCTGCCATAAAGGCCTGATTTGTGGAGTGCTGCCTGGATGGTTGATCATCTGAAAGGTTCTCCCATCTCCACAAGGATACGCTGGAGCTCTGTCAGAGTGACCCTCGGGTTCCTGCTCACCTCCCTGGCCAAAGCCCGTCTGCCCTGATTGCTCAGGTGGCCAGGTCTAGGAAGATTCTTGGTGGTTCCAAACAACTGTGCTCTTTGGGACCTGTAAAGCTGCAGCAATTTTTCTGTACCCTTCTCCCTTGGCCACTGTGCTCTTTGGGACCTGTAAAGCTGCAGCAATTTTTCTGTACCCTTCTCCAGAAACAATCCTGTTTCTGAGGTCTGCAGATCATTCCTTTGACCCCATCTTGGAGTTTGCTCTGACATGCACTGTCAACTGTGGGACCATATAGGTAGGTGTTGGCAATCCCCAATCATGTCCAATCAATTGAATTTACCACAGGTGGACTCCAATTAAGTTGTAGAAACATCTCAAGCAGTATCAGTGGAAACAAAATGCACGTCAGCTCACTTTTGGGTGTCATATCAAAGGGTGTGCACACTTGTATGCATATGATATTTTACATTTGGATTTTTAATAAATTAGTACAAATGTCTAAAAACCTGTTTTCACTTTGTCATAATGGGGAATTTTGTGCCAAAAAATGAACTCAATCTATTGTAGAATAAGTCTGTAATGTAATAAACGTGGAGAAGGTGAAAGGGGTGTGCAGACTTTCCAGTTTGATGGTAAGTTATGTCACCATCTTGGATTCTCTTGCACAATCTGTACTGAGAGCGCGATATTTGAACCTTGGCGAGAGTAAGATGTTAGCACCCAGGGAAGTCTTATTTTAAAAGAAAAACAGTCTGTACACAGTATGTGAGTGCAAGTATGAATAAATGAACACTCAAACATGTCTTGTATGGATATCATCTGTCAGTGTAAAGGAGTTTATTTTTGGGGTTTTGTTTGCTTTTAACAAAAATGAACTTGTTTATTATACTTTACCAAGTGAAGCAAACCATGTTGCTCTTACTGTTTAAGAACTGTATAAGGTGGCTACAGCACCACACTAGCTCAAATGAATGAATTATTTAAAAAGGGATTCATTCATTTTATGAGATTTAAAGATCCAAATCAGTAAAAAGATCCAAACAATATTATTATTAATATTCTCATAAAACCAATTTTTACAATGTGCACACCTGTATGTGCACAACAAGCACATACAGAAAGTAGTCCAAGCCTACTTGTATAACTTGGGATGTATTTACCATTAGTACCATTTGCAGTATATTATTTCTACCCTTTTTCACTTTGTGCATAATATCACCTGTCTCAATTCACAACTGTTTAATAATCACAAAGAATATAAATCTACTGTCTGACCCAAAGGGAAACCTATTGAATTGGCAACCACATACATGCGCTGTATACACTTGGTAGCCATGCTTGTTAATGTAATTCCTCTCCACGGTTTCCCCTAACCTTGCACTCTCATTGCTGTACTTCGCCAATGCATTCATTTCCAGTCACAATACATTTCGCACTACAGGTTTTGGAGTTGCAGACAGGTCCAGATATTTAGTCTGCTATATATTTTTCAGATGTCTGCAATGCATCAGCGACTCCTTGCCGACTTTCTTTGAACAGTTCAAACATAGTGCTCGAGCGCTTGGTGACCCATCGCTGATTTGCCTCCGACCTGGGGCTTTCCTCAGCGATCCCCAAAACTCAGGAGGCAGGTGGAATTTCAGCAGAGCTCCACGCTAGTGTGTGTTTACACCATGCTTTTCAAAAACTCAACCAATAAAGGACAAACAGACGGGGCCCATCACTAGCTCACAGCTTTCGCCCTGTTCAAGGTTCAAGTTAACACTCTACGGCATGCATGTGTGCGTGCATGTCACACACACACGAGTCACACTCACAATTTCCTCCACTGTTCTCTCCTCATTCTTAAAACATAACAAAAATCTGACAAATTCATATGACAATACTAAGTGTAATGCATTATAGAAACACTGAGTAGAAAGAAATTTAACTGTAGGGTTTTTTTGTTTGGTTTTTTTATATATAATAATGGGCCTGTGAACATGGCATTTGAGACTACTGGATACAGGCAAATTGCACTTTGTGTGTGATTCTTACACCATTATCTCATTATTATTATTATTATTATTATTATTATTATAACACAGTTGTTTTCATATGAAAATGTTTCATGCTATTCCATGACAAAAGTTCACAGCAACATTTGTTTAAAATCATACAGTAAATTTCTTCATATCAGTTGAGTCACTAAACCTTGAGACCAAGTCCAGTCTCGAGTCCCCAGTGTTAGAGTCCGAGTCAAGTCCCCAGTCATTAAAAAAAAATTTGAGTCGAGTCCAAGAACAGGACTCCAACCGCACCATTTGATAGTGGCTGTTTTAGCGCCATTAACATTCGTTTGTTCCTGAACATGACGTATGAACAGGTGAATGTGCATTCTCTTTGTCAGGGAGTGCGAAGTATTGAGTCTGAGATGTTTGGGAGACAGATGTAAGTGCAGAAGGTGTTTATTAATACAAGTGAAGACAGGTAAACAATCTAGAATGGCAGCCAAAATCGTGAAACAGGCAATCATAGACTAGGCAGAATCAAAGACGAGAAACAGGAAATCAGGGATCAGGAAACCAAACAAGGAAATATGGCTCGGTAATGTGTCAGCAACGCAACTCAATACTTTGCCAAGTGCATGCGTGTTCACAATTTTTATATAGGCTTTATATTGCGCCTTAATCCTGTGCAGGTGTGAGTCGTTTACGGCGCACGTGCGAGAGTCCGCTTGGCACGTGCGCTGTCCAGACTGCACCCAAGAGTCTTTCTGATGCATGTGCCAAGGCGTGCAGGTGTGACACTCTTGCACAAAATTAGTACAAAAATTAATGTAGATATAAATATGGCAAATTATTATGGCATGTTACAATAAATAAAGAAAAAATCTGAGTCTTCGTCTCCAATTTACGAGTCCGAATGCAGTTAATGCATGAGTCCTTAAAATTAGTGCACGAGTCAGACTCAAGTCTAAGTCTTGGACTCGAGTACTATAAGCCTGCTTCATATTGAGCATCTTGAAAGTATATTGTATGAAGGTATTTTTGCGTCTCTCAAATGCAAGCATAAAAATGGTTTTGAGAGCATATTTTCCACGCTTCAATCAATCAAGTTTACAATTAAAAAACAAGCAGTCTTCTTTTTGCATCACAAAAAGTTTTGATTGCGATTCATTCCTTTTTGGCATTGAGCCAGAGTTGCTTGCGAGTCTAAAACTTTTGTAAGTCAAAAAGTTTAATGAGTCAAAACATTTTGGTTGCAAGATGAACTGGACGTTATGGGCAGGATCTACACTGACGTATGAGAGAAGACTTAGGCTAGGCTGACACTTGCACGATTCCGTGGCACGCATTGGCACGACTCGAGTCGTGCCAGTGCGCAAACTAGTCGTAAACTGGCGTGAAGTGTGCGTAAACCCGTCGTGACTGCGTGCCATGTCGGGATGAGAATTTTGAAATGTTCAAAATTTTGGTCACGACAAAATTTCGCGACCGGGTCGTGAACTATGCACAAACTGTTCGTGATCTCGTCGTGAACTTGTCGGGACGATGCGGGAGGATGCGTGCCAGTGCGTGGAAGTGCGCGCCATGCCACGACTGTCACGAACTGCCACGAATAGTTCACGAACAGCTCACGTCGAGTTCACGAGTAGTTCACGACATGTTCATGAATTGGTGCGCGTCGCAGCGTGGCCATGCCTTCCCACTGACACGGTCACGCATTGATGGCACAAGCAGTTCACGACTAGTTTACGCACTTCACGAACAGTTTGCGCATGGCACGAGCAGTTCACGACGAGTTCACGAGCAGTTCACGACTACTGCGCGACAGTGGCGCTCGCGTCAGTGCGGGGGTGTATATATAGGGCTTCCCGGACACTTCTCGCCGTTCGCAATTTTTTTTCTTGCTTTTTTCTTTAATGTCTTTTATTTTCTATTCCTTCATGACTTTTTTTTTGGGGGGGGGGAGTTTCGTTTCTTTTATTTCAAAAATGGAACAACTGTGGATGCAGCTCATGAAGCTACTACCATTCTTTCTTGCCAAGGGACAGCACCAGCAGGGGACATGTAGTAATGTGACAGGTAGTCTCGCTGATCCTTTGCATCCTTCTGGGTATGATGGCCGGTTAGAGGCAGCAGCCCCTGCAGGTGTCGGTCAGTCCTCCATCCACCAGGGATCAGATCATGTGTGTCCGGATCTTCGCGGTCCACTTCTGAAATTGCGTGTGGGTATCTGATAAGGATGAGGTTGTGCATGACACAGGCGTGCCCAAGTCGGCACAACACCGTCCGAATTGCGCAAACTCGTCGTGCCAATGCGGGAAGTGCGTAAACTATGCGCAAACTATGCTTGAACTCGTCGTGCCAGTTCGTGAATGTGGACGGGCACGCGTTCGTGAACTCGTCGTGAACAGTGCGGGAGCCTCCCAGTTCGTGCCCCAAAATGGCACGACTTGCCACGACAAAATCGTGGCCAAAAGTCGTGCAAGTGTCAGCCTAGGGTTACTATTGGTGGGTTTGATTTGGATCAACATGGCTACATCCAAAATTCCATCGCTCCCAGTATGGAGAGGAGAAACGTTATTGCATATTGAGCTACATGGAGGTAATTTGGCATTTTGTTGCCAATTTTAATTGAAATACTTTTAAATGTTGTATTTATTTACAAACTTGATTTTTGATTGCAGTGCGAGAATCATGTTCTTAAAACTAAAAAGACACAACAATACATTCAAAATAGTTAGTTTCATGCAGAATTGTCAATTTTGAGATTTTCATAATGAAGTAAATGTATCAGAATTGGGCAGAAAGTGGAAACAGGAAAAAAAATCAGAATAAGAAGCTGGTGAATAGAGGCTTTGCCCCATAGCAACAGTAACTATGGCACCATGACATGATGCACGATTTGTAGTGCTTCATTCAGACAAGTTAGTTGTTATTGATCAGTATGGGAAGGTTTTTCTGCATTTTTGGATGTACAAATCGTTTTGAACAAAGACATCAGATTTTTAATTTACCAAGAGTAAGTCGTCATTATCAGGGGGACAAATAGAGAAATTTCTGAACATAGAAGGGAAAAGTGGGGCAAAAACATTCAGCGGGACTCAGTGTTGAACGGAGAGGTCATAAACCCTATAGTATGCTCACTTTTATTTCTACTAAGGTAAGAATCTAAAAAAAATTAATTTCACAACTGCAGCAAGGTGGTCATTCTTATACGGTGAAGTGAACATGAGCAACACAGCAGCTCTACACAGCCTAACCTTCACCAAGACTTAAAAAGTGCATTTACATTTGGGGATCCTTCAGAGCATGTTGTGCGTGCCCTTGGGGCCCAGTCATTATGGGAAACACCTGATGCTGATTTGAGTGCAATCAGCATGCGCGTACAAGGACACATAGGCTTCAGGAAGTATTATCACTATTATTGTCATGTTTTGTTTTTAGCTATGGTTATAACTCTGCTTTAGGTTCGTTTGTTTTATTTTTGTAAATATCACACCTGCTAATAAACACACTTCCTGCACTTAGACCCATCTACTGCCACATACCTAACAGAATACTTCACAAAGTCTCGGTGAAAACAGCATGCTGATTCCATTCAAATCAGCATCAGGTGTTTCCCATAATGACTGGGTCCCAAGCGTGCATACAACATGCTCTGAAGGATCCCCAAATGTAAATGCACTTTAAGTCTTGGTGAAGGTGAGGCTGTGCAGAGCCGCTGTGTTGCTCATGTTCACTTCACTGTATAAGAATGAGCATCTTGCTGCAGTTGTGAAATTAAGGGTTTTTTCTTGTTTGTTTGTTTTATTCTTACCTTTGTGGAAATGAAGTGAGCAGATAATAGGGTTTTTGATCTCTCCAGAGTCCCACCGAATGTTTTTATCCCCCCCATTTTCCCCTTCTATGTTTAGAAATTTCTCTAGTTCTCCCTCCCGGCCGATGATGAATTACTTTCGGTAAATTTAAACAAATCTGATGTTTGTTTCATTCAAAACGATTTGTCCATCCAGAAATGCAGCAAAATCTTCCCATACTGATCAATAACTAACTTAGCTGAATGAAGCACTATAAGCGTGCCCCCTGTCATGGTGGCATAGTTACGATTACTATGAGGTCACATGACAGTGCAAAGTCTCTATAAGAAGCGAGCTTCAGTACCTTGTTACTGAGGTATCTTTTTAAACTGATACTTAACTGGACGGAATGAAGACAATTGTACATTTGCCAAATAAATATATGTGAATGCATCTACAAACAATTCAGTCACTAACCATATGTTTTGTTTTTTACCATCTGTTTTATTGTAATGACAATAAAGTTTTCCTGCAGTGGAGCACTGCTCCATTCATTCCGCCATGCCATATTCAGCTCCACTGTTAATGGACTGGAAACTCAGTTGACCAACAGTGATTTCAGGTGAATGCCTTCTTTTAAGACAACCCCCCCCACCCGTTAAAAAAAAAGGTACCAAAAAGTCAAGCAGAAAAGCAAAAAACTGCATCAGAAAAATCCACAAATAGAAAGGAATGAAAGCAAAATCTGTGAATGAAAAGCAATCATCCTGACAAATTTTTTATTTGATTCTCATTATTTGTGTATTACTTATCTCATTATTAATAT
This sequence comes from Neoarius graeffei, assembly GCF_027579695.1. Classification (NCBI taxonomy): domain Eukaryota; kingdom Metazoa; phylum Chordata; class Actinopteri; order Siluriformes; family Ariidae; genus Neoarius; species Neoarius graeffei. Next base: position 34,774,320 of record NC_083580.1, read on the forward strand.
ATAATTCCATAAATGGGCGGCACGGTGGTGTAGTGGTTAGCGCTGTCGCCTCACAGCAAGAAGGTCCGGGTTCGAGCCCCGTGGCTGGCAAGGGCCTTTCTGTGTGAAGTTTGCATGTTCTCCCCGTGTCTGCGTGGGTTTCCTCCGGGTGCTCCGGTTTCCCCCACAGTCCAAAGACATGCAGGTTAGGTTAACTGGTGACTCTAAATTGACCGTAGGTGTGAATGTGAGTGTGAATGGTTGTGTGTGTCTATGTGTCAGCCCTGTGATGACCTGGCGACTTGTCCAGGGTGTACCCCGCTAGAGCCCTGCACTCCTGCGGGAGTCCCGCGGGACTCGTGGGACCCGCCGCAAAGCAGTGCGGCGCGGGACAAATTTTGAAAGCTCATTGCGGGCGCGAGCGGGAGTGCACATATGCGGGCGCGGGCGGGAGCGGTGATAAGCTGCAGTCCCGCTAACTAAAAACGTGTTTAAAATAAAATTTATAAATTATTAATTTATGTCTATCATATATAATTTGTGCTGGATATTTTATTTGGCATTAATAAAAACATTTTAAGATGCCTAAATTTGCAGAGAGAGTCAGATTGCCAGTTTGAGTGAGGAATGGCATCTTAAATTTGCCATTGATCACCCTAACGGGCAATCCTTTGATCACTCTAATGACTCGCCGTTCACACCCAGCCTCCAGTGACCCACACTAAGGTGGGGTTTACATTAGACCGTATCAGCGGATCATCAGATTAACGTTTTTAAAATGATTAGTGTGCACACAGCAACGCCAATACACGATTCGCGTGCACATAGCAACGCCAATACACGGATACGCTCGGCTTCGCAGGCATCCTGCGCTCCAAATCACTCCGCCATGAACAGCGAGTGCCCTCTGGAGGGTGTGCACTCCGGCCCTGCGCAGCTCACAGAGCGCGCGAATATAGCGCACGAGCAGTGATTTGGGACTGAGCCGCTGTGTGTGAGATCTCAGTGCATGTCGGGCATGCGCGTCACTTACCACTTGCAAGTGGAAGGATGGCAAGCCTAAAGACAATCATAACTACACAATGAGCAGTATTTGCATCAGTATTTGCAGTATTTTCATACTTTTATACTCTTTAATGAAAGGTGATACAAGGCGGAAGTCCGCGCCGTTTTTCAGCAGTCGCGTCACATGACCAACGCCAGCGAATCAGGAAGGTGGATGTCACAGTGACGTTGTCCAATGACGACGCCAGCTAGAGCTCAGCACAGCGTATCCGCGTATTCTCAATGTTTACACAGCACCGGACCAGACACGATTTGGATTGAATACGTGGACCCTGGCGGATTCCCGTTTCCCGGCGTTTCCAGGCATTTTAATGTAAACTGACAGTGCATCCGCGAAGAAAACGAGACAGATATGGTCTAATGTAAACTTGGCCTAACATGATGCCTCAATGACGCCTTAGATGAGCTGGTCATCAGAATTCTGATTCTGATCCAGGAGAGGATAAATAACTCTCGTACGTTTCCGATTCCTTTCCTCTTCCGTGTTTGAGATCTCCGATCATGGCAGAAGAGCAGAGCTCCTTTACTGAAGCTCACAGTGCTTCAAAAGTAAGTGCTGCTTTAAAAAGAGGTACATTTACCGTTAAAAAGTCAAGAGTCCTGAAATCGGACATTTTAGTTAGAAATGCTTTACAAATGTAAACTGGGTTAGCCTAATGTTTTGTATGGCTGAACAATAAATATACCAAATTTCCACTTGGAATTACATGCTCGCCTGTCTTTTTTTATTGTTTATTATTATCTCATCTCATCTCATTATCTCTAGCCGCTTTATCCTTCTACAGGGTCGCAGGCAAGCTGGAGCCTATCCCAGCTGACTACGGGCGAAAGGCGGGGTACACCCTGGACAAGTCGCCAGGTCATCACAGGGCTGACACATAGACACAGACAACCATTCACACTCACATTCACACCTACGGTCAATTTAGAGTCACCAGTTAACCTAACCTGCATGTCTTTGGACTGTGGGGGAAACCGGAGCACCCGGAGGAAACCCACGCGGACACGGGGAGAACATGCAAACTCCACACAGAAAGGCCCTCGCCGGCCCCGGGGCTCGAACCCAGGACCTTCTTGCTGTGAGGCGACAGCGCTAACCACTACACCACCGTGCCACCGTTTATTATTATTATAGACACTGACGAAGGCAACAGCCGAAACGTTTGTCTCCTTCTGCTGCTAAAAACAACTCCAAAGAAATGTAACTAAAAGAATAAGTTCAAGAGTGCGATCCATCTCTCCTTTCACACTAATTATTCATAGGAGACGCACCATGGGAGAGCGCATACTTAAATGATTAGCCTACTTAAATAATTATTATTATTAGGTCTACATGCTGCCATTTCAACATTCCGAATTCAGAAACAAGGTAAATAATAACAAACGTGAACGTGAGCTGTAGATATTTATGCTCAAATCCACTCAAAGTAGGGGGCGAGGCACCATCACGCTGTGTCAAGACAAGAACTTTCCTGAGAAATAACGCGAACATCTGCATCATGCGGGATTTGCGGGTGGGAGCGGGACAAAATATGGCAGGCGTGGGTGGGAGTGGGACTGAAAATCATAATTCTTTGCGGGCGGGAGCGGGACTGAAAAATCATAATTCTTTGCGGGCGGGAGCGGGACTGCACAATGCGGGTGGGAGCGGGACTGAAAAATCCGACCCGCGCAGACCTCTATACCCCGCCTTTCGCCCGTAGTCAGCTGGGATAGGCTCCAGCTTGCCTGCGACCCTGTAGAAGGATAAAGCAGCTAGAGATAATGAGATGAGATGAGATGAGTTGAATTCCATATATAATTTTTAGACTCAAGTGAAGTGAGAAATGCCTGTTTGTAACAAGAATATTCAGACTTAATTCGCTTTAGTTTAATTGACATTTCCTTATTTCTTTATTAAGACATTTTTTATTTTACTGTTTCAACAAGAGGTATCATTTCTGTACTTTTGCAGTCAGACCACTTGATCTAAAAATTCCTATTTTTGGTTTAGCATAAAGTGGAATAAAATATTTATTCTAATATTTCTGGATTTATGAAGCCGCATAATGAGAGTGCCACTGGGTTTGAACATATTATTTACTTGCATTTGGTATGTAAGCAAACTTTTGTTCTTTGTCCTTGTTGTGTGTGTGTGTACACAGTACCGTATATGTAGTTAAGATTCATATTATCTGTTCATCATGGTCACTTTGGCCCAGTTCACACCTAGCATTAACATGCATCCTCGGTGACTGGATCAGAAGTGGACAGCCAAGACAAGTAACTGTTCACTGGCATTAAAATGCATCTCTTGTGATGACTTGCATTTGGATTTTATACGTTTTCCTGCAGGAGAAAGGGTGTTGAACGAAAAAGGTGTCTGTTATAACATTGTTTTTATCCATTATTTTAGCAGTGTCAAGCCCTACCTTTCAGGGTGATTTTCAAACAGTCTCACAATGAATAAGTATTTTATGTTTTTTGATTACACTCTCAATGATTACATATTTTATGCTGTCTGAGGAGCATCGAGATGCAATAGCTTTCATAGTACAAATGTGATGTGGCCATGTGTGTCCCAGACCACTTCCAAATGTGGTTTAAGTGATCAAATCACAGTGTGCTTTCAGGATGCATTTGACCCCTTTCACACCTGTGTACTCAGCACTGATGGCTTTAAATCCAATCACCCAGGATACATGTTAATGCCAGTTGTGTCAACAGAACCTTTGCCTCTATTGATTACTTTCACATTACCCATAATGCTTTGCATCTTGGGTAACCAAAATATAAACAAACTAAAACAACATTCCGTCGCACACTGACAGTAATCTTTTGAATTTAAATCTCCCTAAAACCTTCAAAGAAGTGTCAAAACTAACTAAACCAAAGCTTAAAGAAATCTGCAAAGCCTTTTCTATGCACCTCGAGAAATCACTCGGTAAAAAAAGCACTTGTAAATATCATATCGAACGCTTTGAACATCTTTACTTTGGCTGACAGTCAGTAGCCTTCTTCATTTGTCAACACGGGTGTTCCAACAATTACTTATCTGCAGAAGTTAAAAGATTGGCAAAAGAGCTGAGAAAGATCAACACTGATAATAGAAGAATCCACAGTGAAATAGTTTTTTCTGGGTTCTGGTTACAACGAGAAAGCCGTAAGAAAATACAAAATGATTTGTGCATGGGAACACAAGTAAGGAATTCATTCAGTCAAGTAAGTACTGTAAACACAGCAGAATTGTCAAATTTATTTTTTATGTTGATTTTGATTTCCTTCACTCTGATTTTCCTGGAGCTCATATGCTACCAGATTACGACAATCTTTGAGCTGTTGGAGGAAGTTGTTAGGACTACAGGGTCAAATACTACATTCAATCTACCCACACTAAAAGGGAAAGTACATGTAAGCTTACTTACACTGCATGGTTTATGCTTTGTTTTGAGAGTTGATCCTTCAATGAAGTTGTCCTTTTCAGTTCTTTGGCTTGTCCTTGTTTTTTTGGTTTTTGCACTTTTTATGACTAAACGCAGACGGGGGTTGTAGGCTTCATGACTTGGATCATCAGACTCCACCATTGAAGTGTGCAGAACATGGTCACATGTTGTCTGTCATTGTAAAGTTTTGATGGAGAATTCTGTATAACCACACTTTTCGACATTTAACCTCTTTAGGTATTCTATAAAACTTTTAAATCAGGAAAAGTCGTTTTTCCCCATGTGAATTCGAAGAAATGTCTGAGGTAAACAAATATAGTAAACAAATACAGCACCTGGTTACCCCCCAAGGCACAAAGCATTATGGATATGTGAAAGTAGAGAATGGGTGCATTCAGTGTTTGATAAACTGCTGAGTGCAAAGTCTGATTGCAGTCCTGTTAAGTTGCAAAGCAAATCATTCAAGTTTGTACAGTATTGAGTTATAATTTTTTTTCCTCTGATCCTTGCCCTGTTTATCTTTATGTCCACTGTGCAGATTTCATTGGTGACAGTGCCTCCTCTTGAGCCTTCCTCTCCGGCTGTAAGGATGGTAGAGCTCAGTTCATCCTCCATGACGTGCATGCCTGGAACCTGTAAGTTACACATAATGCATAGCTAAGGACAAGGCTGCAAGGGTATGGGTCATTCATGCTTACTTCATAATCACTGGTTACTAAAACCATTGTTTTTTGTGGTATGTTCAAAAATGAGTGATTCGGAACTAAATGTCACCACAGTGTAAGCTCTTGAATATCTGAACTAGCTAAAAATCACAGTTACTAATAGAATAAAAGAAGGATACTTTTAAATTAGACTTGTGTAATATAATGATTTTATCATCCTTATATGATATTACACTGCCATTATTTCCAGAACCATTTATTCTGGTATATTACTTTTTTTTTTTTTAACTATCAGAAAATTAACTGACACGCTGGAAGCCAGTAGTAGTGTGTACTACTTCCAAGCGCTAGAGAAGTCAGCAGCCTATTGCAACAGCTCTCTCCCTACTCTGTCTTTTTTGTGGATTTTGCCTGCTTTTTATTTTGTTATTGTGTTCTGTATGGGTTTTTTTTTCTTCTTTTTTTGCTGCAACATTTTAGTTGTATTTTTTCCTGGGTTTTTTTTTCTTTTGTATTTTATTTTGGACAATGATCATTTACACCCACGACAAGCCCTTGTTATACCAGCATGGAGCCGGTATCCCCTCTGCTCACATACCTGAGGAGATATGGAGACACCCCTGTTGGGGGGGAAAGAGCCGAAGTGAAGGTCCAGGTGAGGCTTGAGAGGGATAGAAGAGTTAAACCATTTCTTCCTGTGGTCATTATGGGGAACATGAGGTCTCTTGCTAACAAGGTTGATGAACTGTCAGCTTTGGTGAACAACCAGCGGGTGTACAGGGAGTGTAGTTTGCTTTGTTTCACGGAAACATGGCTGCATGGGAATATACCAGACAATCTGTTCAAGCTAGCCGGCTTCTCGCTAGTATGGGTGGACAGAGGGAAACAGAGCTGTAAGAAGAGAGGAGGAGGCCTTGCTGTCTTTATTAACTCTAAATGGTGTAATCCCAGTCATGTAAGGGTAAAGGAATGTGTCTGTGCCCCTGATGTTGAACTTCTGATGGTAGGTCTGAGACCATACTATCATGTGGGAGTTCTTGCATGCCATTGTCATTGTTTACATCCCCCCATCTGTGGCAGCAAAGAGCATGAGTGATGACATTTACACAGTCACCACAGGACTTCAGACACAACATCCCAGTGCCCAATGATCAGCTGGGATTTTAACCATGTCTCCCTCTCCCTTGTCCTAACCAGTTTCAAGCAGTATGCCAACTGTGCAGCGAGAGAGAATAAAATCCTGGACCTCTTTTTATGTGAATGTGAAAGGGACATACAGCTGCTATACAGGGAGCCCTTACTCCCCTTCCCATCAACACCTCTGCTACCCCTCCCAGCAGACTTCTGACCCCAGAGGACAGCCCACCCTCACCCATCAGCACCCTTCAAACCAATATTACCATAATGGTGGACCAGGACACCTCATCACTCTCCCCCTCATCCCCTCCAATAACTACTCACCCACAGCCAGGAACTCGCAGCTCCCTGCAAACCCTCTCATAACCCAGCCCTACCTCATCATCCAGGTATAGTGCGAGTTCTTCAGACTTCAGAGGAGCAAAGCCAGTGGGCCTGATATCATCCCCAGGATGCTGAAAGTGTGTGCTCGACAACTGCCAGCTCCTCTATAGCGTCTCTTCAATCTCTTTCTGACACTAAAGAAGGTGCCCACACTCTGGAAGAACCTCCTGCATTGTTTCAGTGCCAAAGAAAGGTTGTCTCAGCGGTCTTAATGACTATAGACATGTGGCTCCGACATCACATGTCATGAAGACCTTTGAGAGACTGGTTCTAATACACATGAGGACCCAGCTTACGCTAAAATAACAATAAATTTGTCAATGTCCAAATATTTGTGGGCCTGACTGTAGATCACATACACACGGTTTCTTATATAGTGGTTTCTTCACTGTAATCCATATATGCAAAGATATGTTCTTCAAGACGCACACAAGCAGTATTCTACTATAAAACAGCAAACAAACAAAAAAAAATAAGAAAGTACCTTTAATGTAGTGCCTAAATCCTTGGCATTGTAATTGATGTATCCACTACTGACTACATTAAAATCTTTGAGACCTGTATTATTATTATTATTATTATTATTATTATTATTCATAGTAGTAGTAGTATTACTTGAAATTGTCTTGTAGGACTGACAATTATTTGATATTAACTCATTGGTTTATTTGTATGTTTTTTTTTTAATAATAAAAGTACATTTTTAAAAAAATCAATAAAATGAAGCTTATTTTATGAGCCTAATTGTAGGCTCTTTTAACAGATTTGGTCCACTTGACCTGCTCATCATCAGGCTCAGCCCATGAAGATCTGGCGCCTGTTGTTTCCAGACTCTTTCATGTACCCAGCAGCTGTACAGATGACTCTGTACAAGGTGAGATTGTCATCACATCTTGTTAGCATCCTGCATGACTGTCAACTCCAGAATTGTTGGTGTCCATGCAAAAAAAATGTTTAGAAACTACTTGGCTCTCCTCCAAAAAAGGTTTACAGAAGGTGGATGTGCAAACATACCCATGCACACTGAGGAGGATATATACAAACCTTTCACGAAGTGATCACTGCCAACTTGAGCATGCTTCAACTCTGCTCCCTTTGATTTCAGTGAGAGGTTCAAAAGCCACCTTTCTTGACATCTTTTTGTGAAGTCCTGTGTTCGTTCACCCTTTTTTATTAGTTCATGGGGAATCCTGAAGAATCTTTTCAGTTTCACGATTTGATCGAATCTACCAACCTAAAACAACACAAGTGTAAGGCATTTTTCATGCAAGCAATGCACCTTCTCCATACAAACGCTTTGTCAACTGAGCTTTGCTAGCCCACCAGCTAAAGTTTTGAATAACTAATGAGGCGGATGTGATGTCACATGAAACCCAGCAATAGGTTCGACACAAACAATAATTAAGATGAAAAAACAAAAATCTGGAGTGTGCATAGGTATTCACCCTCTTTCGTCTGAAACCCAAGCGCTGGTCCAACCAAGTAACTTCATAAGTCACATAATTAGGCTGATTAAACTCCACCTGTGTGCAAAGTGTCACATGATCTATTACATGATATCTGTATAAATCAACCTGTTCTGGAAGGACCCTGACTCTACAACACTACTAAGCAGGCAACATGAAAACCAAGGAGCACTTCAGACAGGTCAGAGACAAAGTTGTGGAGACATAGAGATCAGGGTTGGGTTATTAAAAAAAAATCCCAAACTTTAAATATCTCATGGAGCACCATTAAATCCATTATAGAAAAATGGAAAGAATATGGCACCACTACAAACCTGACAAGAGAAAGCTGCCCACCAAAACACTCAGACTGGGCAAAGATAGCATTAATCAGAGATATAACAAAGACACCAAAGATAACACTGAAGGAGCTGCAGAGATCCACAGTGGAGATGGGAGCATCTGTCCATAGGACCACTTTAAGCCGTACACTCCACAGAGCAGGGTTTTATGGAAGAGTGGCCGGAAAAAAAGCCATTGCTTAAGAAAAAAAAGAAAGAAAGAAAACACGTTTGAAGTTTGCCCAACAGCATGTGGCAGACTCCCCAAACACATGGAAGATGATTCTCTGGTCAGATGAAACTTAACACTTCCCATCACCCTGAGAACACACTACAGTGAAGCAGGGTGGTAGCAGCATCATGCTGTGGGGATGTTTTTCATCTGCAGGGACAGGAAAGCTGGTCAGGATTGAAGGAAAGATGGATGGCACCAAGTAAAGGGCAATTCTGGACGAAAACCTGTTTGAGTCGGCCAGAGGTTTGAGACCAGGATGAAGGTTCACATTCCAGCAGGACAGTGACCCTAAACATACTGCGAAAGCTACACTGGAGTGGTTTACAAATACAAAAGACTTTATTGGATTCCCAGATGGGATCTCCATATCCAATTTACAATATAAAGGAAAATAATATTTTATATATAATATTTACAATCCAAAAAAACCACTAAAATGACTCATAAATCAATAATAATAAACCTACAGTTAACTATGATTTATTGGTTAAAATACTGCCATAAATTCCAATATGCAAATATTAACTCGTAAGCCAATCACTCAGCAAGTGTTGTCTCAGCTGGTGCTTAAAAGAGGCTACTGTAGAGCAACTCTTATCTCATCGGGCAACGAGTTCCCGAATTTTACACCTCTGTAAGGAAACGAGTTCTGAGCTAGAGCAGTCCTGCACTTAGGGAGGTGCAACGAGTCCCTTTTTTTGAATTTTGAAATTTTTGAATTTGCTATCTCTTGTTGAACATGTTGCACAAATAGCTGGGTGCTAATCCATTAAGACACTTGTACATTTGCACGCCATCTCTGAGATGAAGACAATCCACCACAGGAAGAAGTTTCAACTGTTTGAGTGTTGGCTGAATGTGGTCAAATTTCCGCTTTCCTGAAAGAATGCGGGCAGCAAAGTTCTGGACTAACTGAAGTTTGGAGATGATATGCTTACTGGTACCAGCCCATATGGGGGAACAGTAAAACAGCTTGGAAAATACAAGTGTTTTAAAGGGAAACATTTAAATGTCCTTAAATGGTCTAGTCAAAGCTCAGATGTCAATCCAATATAGAATCTGTGGCATAACTTAAAGATTGCTGTACACCAACGCAGCCCATCTAAATTGAAGGAGTTGGAGCAGTTTTACTTTGAGGAATAGGCAAAAATCCCAGTGGCTAGATGTGCTAAGCTAATAGACATATACCCCAAGAGACTTGCAGCTGTAATTGCAGCAAAAGGTAGCTCTACAAAATATTGACTTTGGGGGGTGAAAACCTATGCACACTCCAGATTTCTTCCCCCCCCCATCATCTTTGTGTCACAATAAAAAACAATTTGCACCTTTAAAGTGGTAGGCATTTTGTGTAAATCAAATGGTGCTGACCCCCCAAAAATCCATTTTAATTCCAGCTTGTAATGCAGCAAAACAGGACAAACACCAAGGGGGATGAATACTTTTGCAAGACACTGTAAGAGGAGTAGTTAGGCAGAACAGATCAAAGAGGGCTAAGGATGCTCATTTGTGCTGTGTGGATATGTACATGCACAATACTGCTAGTCGGTGAATTTAAATAAATAAATAAAGCAGAACAACCCAAATTTATGATGCATAGGGATTATACTCTAGCTTCTCTAGGCAGCACGGTGGTATAAGTGGTTAGCACTGTCACCTCACAGCAAGAAGGTTCTGGGTTCAAGCCCAGCAGCCAGCAGGGGCCTTTCTGTGTGGACTTTGCATGTTCTCCCTGTGTCTGCGTGGGTTTCCTCCGGATGCCCCGGTTTCCCCCACAGTTCAAAGAGATTGCGGTTAGGTTCATATGGGATGGCCTTGAGCGAGGCACCTAACTCCCAACTGCTCCCCAGGCGCTGTTTAGCATGGCTGCCCACTGCTCTGGGTATGTGTGTGTGCTCATTGCTCACGTGTGTGCGCATGTGTGTGTTCACTGCTTCAGATGGGTTAAATGCAGAGAGGAATTTCACAAGCATGTGATGAATAAAGTTCTTCACAGTATTTCATATATAACAAACATATATATATCATATGATTAATTTTTCTATTGGTATTTTGTATTTTTCTTGATGAGTTTAGGGTAGCATTAAACCACCCTGACATCCATTATTTTTAGATAACAGCATGATCTGCCATGTGTTAGTTCCATACTCAACATACAGAATACATTAATAGACTTAAGAAAGAAGAATTCTTCTTCAATAAACAGTTAATGTTCAGTTCCCTTTTCATTTATTCTCTATTCAAAGGCACAATTGAGTCACACAGGTTGATAAGTGTGCACCAGACAGTAACAATTTTATCCAAAATAGTTTATCGTGCCTTAGTCGATTTATTTCCATTTCACATGCATGCAGCTATTGTAAAGTTCAGTCTGTGTGTTGTTTCAGGCTTAGCGCTTCTTGTCTTGTTTTCAGGCTTGGCTCCTCTCATTGTATTCTCTTTTAGCCACTCGTTCCTTTGTTGTTCTTGAATAATTTGCTTCTCTTCTTTAACCTTTCTCTTGATAGCGGGGAGACGGTAATACCTTTTATCTATTTGAATGATTTGAACAACCACAAACAGCGCAAAAATGAACCATATTGAAGACAGATTAACCCTTCCTTACACGAAAGATGGTGTCTGTCTGACCCCCAGGTGAAATCGTCATGTAATGTGTGACGTCATGCGCAAGGGGTCTATGACATTTCTCATATGAAATTGTGTGCATATAAAATTGTTCATTGTGCATCATATTTTGATGTGCTCACTTTCAGTGGAAAAACTTGAAACTTGTTTTAGCTATAGATTAACCACTTTTCCCAAAATGAGCAAATCACCAGGCCACTCTGGGCAGGAAAAGGAATATGCATCAGAACCTTCTGACATTTGTGTAATGACCACACTGACATTTTAGACTGACTGACACCTTTTTTTTCTCTGAAATTTTTCTTCCCTTTTTTCCTTTGGTGGGGGAAGAGCTTGTGACCTTAGAGGGTAATAACACTGACAGCTTAACACTTTCAACAAGACACATGCACCACACACATGTGCTCTTCTTATATTTACATTACATTACATTAATGGCATTTAGCAGACGCTCTTATCTAGAGCGACATACCCAGAGCAGCCTGGGGAGCAGTTGGGGGTTAGGTGCCTTGCTCAAGGGCACTTCAGCCATTCCCTGCTGGTCCAGGGAATTGAACCAGTGACTTTTTGGTCCCAAAGCTGCTTCTCTAACCATTAGGCCATGGCTTCCCCCAAATTATTTGACCAGATAATGACCTTGGTCTATGATTCCATTAAACTGCATGGAAACGGTGAAGCAACTGCACTGCAATGCAACTGCAGTGATATCCTAATGTAATAAATTATTGTTATTCACTTAGAAGCCTAAGTGAATAACAATAATTTATTACATTAGGATATCACTGAAGAAAATTGAGACACGTTTTGGGAAAGGAAATAGGTGTGTAAAGCTACATTTCAGCTGATATTATAGATACAAACCTCATTTCCAGAAAAGCTGGAATATTTTCCAAAATGCAGTGTAAAAAATAAATAAATAAGATTTATTAATTCATGCGAACCTTTATTTAACTGACAAAAGAAGAAAGAAAAGATTTTTCAATAGTTTTACTGACCAACTTAATTGTATTTTGTAAATATGAGTCAAGTTAGAATTTGATGCCTGAAACAAATTAAAAAAAAAAAGAAATTGGGACAGAGGCATTATTACTATTGTGTTACCGTTCCTTTTAATAACACTTTTTAATCATATGGGAACTGAGGATGAAAATTGTAGCAGTTTTACAGATGGAATTTTTGTCCATTCTTGCTTGATACAAGACTTCAGCTGCTCAACATGATGTGCTATGCATTCTCAATAGGAGACAGATCTGGCTTGGCAGCAGAGTCAGTCAAGCACATGCACTCTGTCTCTACGAAGCCATGTTGTAACCCATGCCGAATGAGGCCTGGCATTGTACTGCTGAAATAAGCATGGATTTCCCAGGAAGAAACGCCTTGATGGCAACATATGTCTCTCTCAAATCTCAATATACACGACTTCATGTCAATGGTACCTTCAAAACATGTACAACTGACACATGCCATCGATTAAATGTTGAAACTTTGTATTTAGGCAGGTCAGTTGGTTTTCTTTGATAAAGTTCTTGAACATTATGCCATTTGTGTTTGTCTCAGTATGATATGAAAATCTGTGGCTGCTGGATTTCCTAAGTTGGACATTTAAGTCACCACCGATGATTACAAAGTTGTGCTTTGGGATTTGCCTTACAACAGCGGTTAAGTTATAATAGAAATTTTCAACATCAGACTCATCATGAACATTAGTTGGGCTGTAGCAGGTGATTACTGTCAACTTGAGGTTACCTTTGAAGTTGCCAATCAGGATGTGAGGTGATATTTTCTCTCCTTTGATTAGTGCTTTATGAGCCCGTGGGCTGAGAAGAAAGCCCACGCCACCCACAGACGTTGCTGCATTATTCTTCCAGGCTGATGTTATGATAGCCCAGTTTCCTATGGCTTGTTCTTTAGTCTCCAAATCATTGTGACAGAATCTGTGTTCTTGTAAACAAACAATTTCATGTTTTGTGATTTTGGCAGATTGTATGAGTTCTGGAATTTTGGCTGCTTTTCTCAGAGTTTGAGCATTGAGAGTTCCAGTGATGTGTTTTCCCTTCATCAGTCTGTCATAGATGTTGTGATTGTCAATTTGGTTGGTCTCAGTAGCATACTTTTTGACTGTAATCTGAGCCACATTAACTGGATTAACAGCCTTGGTCACCCACACGATGAGCAATGTGGTATGAATTTGATTTTTGAACTTGTCATTGTTTGCTTTCACTCATGACTCCATACAAGTGTGAGCAATACTCTAAATTTAAAGCAGTTGTGTCTTGTTGAGATCAAGTTTTGGTACTACCTTCAGTTGCCTTGCCACTGGTAATATGAACCAGAAGCTGTACTATTGAGCATGTTTCACAGAACCATCCAACACCCTGCCATCCCATTGTCTTCAAGCAGGTTTCTAAGGGATACTCAGCAGTAGGTAGACTGCTGACCAAGGCTAAGGAGTTCTACCAACCTGGTAACATCCATATCTAAATACAAAGTTTCAGAAAAGACGTAATCAACTCTGGACTTGCTCAGGACCAAATAGTAGCAATTCTCAATTTGACTGTGATCAATTGAAAATGGAAGAATAGTGCAAAAAACTGTCAGGCCTTCTCATCTTTTCTAAGTGTGGAATCTGACCATCGAGTTGCATCAGCAAAATTATGTCCGAGTCTTCATGCCAACAGCTTCAGATCCAACAAAAATCCACCATATGACTGGTCCACCCTGAGAAAGAACACTGACATTTGGTAATAACTTTACCATCGCACTCAACAGATTTGCTGCTTTACAAGATGATGAGTCAACCACCCGAAATGACACCTATAATAATTTTATAGAAGCTTGCAAGGAAACCACCTCTATTACCATCCCATTAAACCCCAAAACTAAGAGGCGTGCTCCCTGGGAAACAGTAAAAATATGTAGAAAGAGAGAACTACAGCACAACTTCAAAACCCTACACCATCTCTAGAAAATGAAATCACTTTTAGCCAAGCAAAATCTACACTCCATGAGACTTACAAAAATGAGCAAATGGAATATCTTCAGAAGAAGATTGATATAATTAAGAATGCAAATGACAGCAGAAAATCAGCTACAGCTTGGAATACAATAAATGAGATCTGCAGAAGAAAGAAACCAAGAAAATCTAGACTGAAAGCTTGTAACCAAGATGAACATCTTGAACTTTGGAAGAACCACTTTAAAGACCTACTGGGAAAACCACGTGTAACCTCTGAAGGTACTGTCGACCGCATCGTCCCAAATGAATTGAACATGAAAAAAGGTACCATCTTCATGGACAAATTAGAAGATGCCCTGAAATGCACTCAAAATGGAAAAGCACCTCGACTTGATGGCATTCCAGCTGAGGTCTGGAAATTAGGAGAATTCAATGACACACTTTTAAAATTGTGCAATGCTGTTTACCAACAAAAGGCAATAGATAGCTGGATGCAGGGCTGCATCATACCAGCACCCAAAAAAGGAGATTTGGGCTTCACCAAGAACTATCGAGGAATCATGTTGACTGCTGTTGCTGGTAAAATTTACAACCTAATGCTACTGAAAAGGATACAACCTGAGCTAGAGAAAATCTTATGCAAAAAACAAAATAGCTTCTGTGTTCATAGAGAAAAATTAAAAGAAATATTGCTTGCTTCCAGATTACCAGGGGAAACAGTCAATGTCGTCATGTTGCTGTACTATAACACCAAGGCACATGTTCAATCAGTTGATGGTGACACGGATTTCTTTGAGATATCTGCAGGGGTTCTTCAAGGTGATACCCTGGCGCCATTCATCTCCATCATCTGCCTTGACTGTCCTTAGAAAGGCTCTTGATACCAACCACCACCAAGGATTTACACCTGAACAAAGGAGAAGCAGAAGACATCCAGCAAAGATCACAGATTCTGATTATGTTGATGATTTAGCAGTGATCAGCGACAATCTGAATGGTGTGATGACCCTCTTACATAGTGTAGAGAAAGCTGCAAACGAAATAGGACTTTAACGCCTCAAAAACTGAATACGTCTTTCAATCAAATGCATGATACAATTCTGCACTCTTTGAATGGTGAAGACACAAAATCAGGGACAATTTCAAATACTTGGGAAGTTTCATAGCTGAATCCAAGAAAGATATGCACTGCAAAAAATTATATATCTTAACAAGTGAAAATATCTTGAATAGTTGAAATGATCTAGTATTTCCTATTAGAAGAATACAAGACACCAATTCTGAGATTATTAAACCTAATTCTAGATTGCAACCAACTTATTCTAAGATGTCTTATCAACTAAAAATATCTGTCCATGCAGCAAGATAATTTCACTAGTATTAAGTAATTTTCTCCTCAAATTCAGTTTTCAGTTTTTTGCAGTGTGGAGTCTGAAATCGGAAAAGCTTGGTGAGCGCTGAATGGCCTTGATAAGGTATGAAGATCAAACCTTCCACAGAAGATGAAAAGGGACTTCTTCAGAGCAGGAGTTGAATCAGTTCTGGTATATGTTTCCATTACATGGACAATGACAAAATCAATGGAGAAATCAATAAATGGTGCATACACTAGAATGCTTCGCGCTGCACTCAACATATCATGGAAACAACACATCATGAATGGAGAACTTCCCCGAATTTCAGAAAACATCCAAAAATATGGACTGAGATTCGCAGGCTATTGTTGGCACAGCAAAGAGGAACTTGTAGCTGATGTGCTCTTATAGCAACCACCTCATGGGAGGCATGCCAGAGGAAGACCTACAAAAATGTACATTGACTTGAAGATACTGGACTCACATATGACGAACTCCAAATTGCCATGACCAACAGAGATGACTGGAAGACTTGTCAATGGATGCCGAGCAAAGTCCTCGTTGCAGTAGTAGTAAATATTGATTAAATGTTATGATAGTGTGACTGAATTGCTAAAAGATCTTAAATCTTCTTTTTTTCTGGCTTGTTTGTTGTTATGCCATGTAGAACAAGCATGCATAGGCCAGTTGGGGAGAGGTTACTAGCACTTCACCCAATTTGCTTCTTTCTGTCATCTGGATCGTCCACCAGCTTCATATGCATGGCGTGAATCCACTGTGGTTTCCCTTTGACTTTTTTTTTTTTTTAGTCACTTAAATTTTTATTGACACATTTTTGCAACAATTAAAACAAACACAAGTAAACTAAACAGAAAGCTGCCTGGGGAGAGCACACTATTTTTGCAATCTTGTAGAATGGTATATCTTTCAATTATTATTCCAGTCCAGTATCAGCGCTTAGAGTCCTGTATAGGGTCCATTTTCCCCATTTCCTGTCCAGTTGTGCTCCCTGTAGCCTCAGTATGTGTGTCAGTTTTTCCATTAAAAAGGTTTCTTCCACAATTGTTATCCATTGATCTTTCGTCGGTGGTGTTTCCTTTCCCCAGTTCCTAGTGATGGCTTTCTTGCCTGCCACCAGTAGTATTTTGATCAGGTATCCATCATGAGTAATATCAGTCCCTGTGAGTTTACATAAATAAAGCACTAAACAAGTCTTAGGCACTCCATATCCTAATATTTGCTGTTGCTCCCTACATACCATCTCCCGGAATACATTTATTTTTTGACATTTCCAAAAGATGTGAGAGTGGTCTACATTAAAAGATCCACATCCTCACCAACATTTCTGATGGCTGTGCAGCTGCTTACTCTTCATTTTCAGTGTAATAAAAAAACAGATCAGATTCTTCCATGCAAACGCCCTCCAAATCTGTGAATTAGTAGATGAGTGATGTATCTTCCACATTTTGTGCCACTCCTCATCTGTAATTTCTACATTAAGTTCTTTCTTCCATTTCACCTTAATATATTTAGTTGAATGTTTGTTGTTAGTACTCAGTCCTTAATACAGTGATGAGATTATTCTTATGCTACTGTCCTGATATGCTTTAACTATGATTCGGATGACATCATTCACTCCCCCGGAAGAATCCAACTTGATCTCCTTTTTATAGTAGTCCCTTACTTGAAAGTATCTAAACAATTCGTATGAATCTAATTCAAAGCTTCTTCTGAGTTTTTCAAAACTCACCAGCTCCCCTTTGTTTTCTTACACACACCACGCAGTTATTCCTTTTTCTGCCCAACGTATAAATCTTTGATCATATTTTGCCGGATTAAAATTGCTGTCATAAGCTATCCATTTTAATACTTTTGCATCATTCTGAATCTTGTACTTTTTCAGTACTTTAAACCACAGATCTAATGTGTGTACTGTTATTGGATTCATATTAATTTTAAGTTCCTTATGTAACTGACTATCCCCGACCATATTTTGAATTGGAATTTGGTTTACTTCTTTTTCTATATCTTTCCATTTTGCTCTAAATTCTGACTTACACCAACAATATACAGGTCTCAGTTGAGCAGTGTAAAAATACTCCATCAGTTTCGGAAGACCCATACCACCTCTTTCTTTGGGGAGCTGGAGGGTTTTATATCTGACTCTGGGTTTTTTACCACCCCATACAAATCTAGAGATCATTCTATCCCATTCTACGAATTGGCCTTGGGGGACATCTATTGGCAGGGATTGGAATGCATATAGAAATCTGGGTATTATATTCAGTTTAACTATATCAATTCTTGAATTTAAATCCAGTGGTAATGTAGACCATCTTGTTATATATTTTTGTATTTCTTGTTTAAAATTTTTATAGTTAGCACTATACAGCTCAAAAAGGTTTTTAGTGACCATAACACCCAAATATTTAATTGCTTTTAAGTTCCAATTTAATTTGTATAATTCCTGGATCTTTCTTGATGGGTTATAGTTGAGTGCTAAAATCTGAGTTTTAGATACATTGATTTTATATCCTGAGAAATGTCCATACAGTTCTAGTAGCTTCATCAGATTAGGGAGCGATGTGTTTGGTTGCTCGAGGAAAGTTATTATGTCATCAGCAAAAAGCCCAATTTTATGCTCTACACCCTTAATTGTGACACCTTTAATCTATTTTGTCGAACTGCTTGAGCTAAAAGTTATATAAAGATTGCGAAGAGAATCGGCGACAGACAGCATCCTTTTCTGGTCGATCTCTGTAACAATATTTTGTCAGTCAAATTTCCATTAATTTTTATTCTAGCTGAAGGTTTTTGATACAATGTTTTAATCAGTTGTACAGATTTATTATTGAAACCAAATCATTCTACTACTTGATAGAGAAATTTCCAATTAACACAGTCGAATGCCTTTTCCGTGTCGATACTAACCAGTACAGTGCTTTGCTTCCCTTTTTGTGTTTGGCCAATTATTTGTAAAGTTCTTCGAATATTGTCTTGTGTTTGGCGACCTGATATGAACCCTGTTTGATCTTCATCTGTTATTTCTGCAATAAATGTATTTATTCTTTTGGAGATAATAGATGTATATATTTTATAATCTACAACCCCGATTCCAAAAAAGTTGGGACAAAGTACAAATTGTAAATAAAAACGGAATGCAATAATTTACAAATCTCAAAAACTGATACTGTATTCACAGTAGAACACAGACAACATATCAAATGTCGAAAGTGAGACATTTTGAAATTTCATGCCAAATATTGGCTCATTTGAAATTTCATGACAGCAACACATCTCAAAAAAGTTGGGACGGGGCAATAAGAGGCTGGAAAAGTTAAAGGTACAAAAAAGGAACAGCTGGAGGACCAAATTGCAACTCATTAGGTCAATTGGCAATAGGTCATTAACATGACTGGGTATAAAAAGAGCATCTTGGAGTGGCAGCGGCTCTCAGAAGTAAAGATGGGAAGAGGATCACCAATCCCCCTAATTCTGCGCCGACAAATAGTGGAGCAATATCAGAAAGGAGTTAGACAGTGTAAAATTGCAAAGAGTTTGAACATATCATTTACAGTGCATAATATAATCAAAAGATTCAGAGAATCTGGAAGAATCTCTGTGCGTAAGGATCAAGGCCGGAAAACCATACTGGGTGCCCGTGATCTTTGGGCCCTTAGACGGCACTGCATCACATACAGGCATGCTTCTGTATTGGAAATCACAAAATAGGCTCAGGAATATTTCCAGAGAACATTATCTGTGAACACAATTCACCATGCCATCCGCCGGTGCCAGCTAAAACTCTGTAGTTCAAAGAAGAAGCCGTATCTAAACATGATCCAGAAGCGCAGACGTCTTCTCTGGGCCAAGGCTCATTTAAAATGGACTGTGGCAAAGTGGAAAACTGTTCTGTGGTCAGACGAATCAAAATTTGAAGTTCTTTATGGAAATCAGGGACGCCATGTCATTCGGACTAAAGAGGAGAAGGACGACCCAAGTTGTTATCAGCGCTCAGTTCAGAAGCCTGCATCTCTGATGGTATGGGGTTGCATTAGTGCGTGTGGCATGGGCAGCTTACACATCTGGAAAGACACCATCAATGCTGAAAGGTATGGACCCTTTTCACGTGACGTCACGACAAACGCGGCCGCCATTTTGGACGTGTACTACCAGTAGTTTACCACAGCCAACATTGAGGAACGGCAGCAAAGAAAGTTTTTACTTTCAGCAAGACTTCCATCATGCCACTATATTGTTGTGCACCTGGATGTAGTAACCATCAACAAACAAGGCAAGGTTTATCATTTTATCGGATCCTGATGGAGAAGATGGATAGCGGCCATTAACAGATTGGCAGCCCTCGGCATACCAACGCTTGTGTAGTGACCACTTTGTTGGAGGTAAGACGAATAAAATTAGCCAGAAAAGGCATTACATTGCTGTTAACATTCTGTGGCAGCAAGTGTGTAACCAAATAGGCTAAAATAACCCATTGTAACCTCTTTGTTCTTCTGTAGTAGCTATTGTTGACTAGCTAATGTCAACAAGTAGCTGGTATGTTACTGTAGCAATGTTTACGTTCAGTCATTTGGATGACTGTTAAAACCTTTCAGTCTCAAGTTTTTCCTTTACTGTATTTACTAGTTTACTGTAATTATGATCCGGCAGCTATTTACACCGGATCCAGTATAAATAGCTGCCGGAGCCAACGTCCGAGGTTCCGGAGCGCGCTCCGGCTTGCTCTCCCTCAAATTAAGCAGCGCGCGCCGGCTTGCTCCCGGAGTGCTCCGGCCGAGGTTCCCCTCAAATTAAGCAGCGCGCGCCGGCTTGCTCCCGGAGTGCTCCGGCCGAGGTTGCCCTCAAATTAAGCAGCGCGCGCCGGCTTGCTCCCGAAGTGCTCCGGCCGAGGTTCCCCTCAAATTAAGCAGCGCGCGCCGGCTTGCTCCCGGAGTGCTCCGGCCGAGGTTCCGGAGCACACTCTGGCCGAGGTTCCCCTCAAATTAAGCAGCGCGCGCCGGCTTGCTCCCGGAGTGCTCCGGCCGAGGTTCCGGAGCACACTCTGGCCGAGGTTGCCCTCAAATTAAGCAGCGCGCTCCGGCTTGCTCCAGAGCAAGCCGGAGCGCGCTCCGGAACCTCGGCCGGAGCACTCCTGGAGCAAGCCGGAGCGTGCTCCGGAACCTCGGACGTTGGCGTGTATGTGTATGGCAATGGGTTTTTAACGACATAGGTATACAGATCATGTGGGCCGAAGTCAGGTAAAGACGAGGGCTTCGTGTACTTCTGTACGTCAGTGAACAATCCTGGTGGAAGCAAGTAAACGTCGTTCTCTAAGCCTGCTAACCTCAATTTTTGCAAATACCTCTCCCTCTGCTCGCCCTGTAAATGCTCTACGTCGCTGGATAGTGAAGGTGTTTTCTGCATCTCACTCCTTTTTCTTTTATGTTTTTCGTTTGTCGCCTTCCTCACATTCAAACTGATTCGAGCCGAAGTCCACTACATGTCCAAAATGGCGGTCGCGTTTACGAAGGTCACGTGACTGAAAAGGGTCTATATCCAGGTTCTAGAGCAACACATGCTCCCATCCAGACGACATCTCTTTCAGGGAAGACCTTGCATTTTCCAGCATGACAATGCCAAACCACATACTGCATCAATTACAGCATCATGGCTGCGTAGAAGAAGGGTCCGGGTACTGAACTGGCCAGCCTGCAGTTCAGATCTTTCACCCATAGAAAACATTTGGCGCATCATAAAACGGAAGACATGACAAAAAAGACCTAAGACAGTTGAGCAACTAGAATCCTACATTAGACAAGAATGGGTTAACATTCCTATCCCTAAACTTGAACAACTTGTCTCCTCAGTCCCCATATGTTTACAGACTGTTGTAAAGAGAAAAGGGGCTGTCTCACAATGGTAAACATGGCCTTGTCCCAACTTTTTTGAGATGTGTTGTTGTCATGAAATTTAAAATCACCTAATTTTTCTCTTTAAATTATACATTTTCTCAGTTTAAACATTTGATATGTAATCTATGATCTATTCTGAATAAAATATGGAATTTTGAAACTTCCACATCATTGCATTCTGTTTTTATTTACAATTTGTACTTTGTTCCAACTTTTTTGGAATTGGGGTTGTATATTTAGTATTGAGATCGGTCTATAACTTTCACATCTATCTTTATTTTTGCCTGGTTTTAAAATGATTGAGATAATTGCTTCTCTCCATGTTAATGGGGTTTTCTTTTCTTTAAGAGTCCAGTTAAAAGAGGCCTGGAGTGCTGGTATCAATTCTTCCTTAAAAACCTTATACCATTCTGCAGGGTAACCATCGCTCCCTGGAGATTTATTATTTTTCAGTGAATTTATCGCTTGAATAATCTCTTCTCTTGTAATGTCTGCTGTTGATCTTTCATTTTGTCTAGAGCCAGTTGATGGTAAATCTAATTGTTCTAAAAAAATTTCTCATTTCCTCTTCATTTGTAGTGGGTGGCTGCGTATATAACTTTTTATAGAACCCCTGAAATACCCTCTCTACACCCTCTGGTTAATGTATTATCTCATTGGTATGTGGAACTATAATTTTTTTTGTATTCACTGCTTGCTGTTTCCAGATACGTTTTGCTAAAAGTTTTGTCGCTCTGGGGCCAATTTCATAATAATTTTGCTTCAAATATGTGTTGTTCTTACCATATTCATCCAATAGTAATTCAGATATCTTCATTTTGGTGTCCTTAATTTGTTTATATATTTTTGGGTCATTTGTCTTCTGGTATTGTTGCTCTAATTCTCTCAATGTTACAGAATGATTTGAATATGCTTCTCTTCTAATTTTTTTTTTAAATAATGTGGTTCTAGCTATTATCTTTCCTCGAATAACCGCTTTCAAAGCGTCCCAAATAGTGTGCGGGCCCACCTCTTGATTGTTATTTTGCTCCATATATTGCCTAATGTCTTCCTTCAAATCTTTCACCAGTCCTTCATTATTTAGTATTCCTACATTTAGTCTCCAGATTGTCTGTCTTTTCCTGGCATTTAGATTTATTTTTAGAAATAATGCATTATGATCTGATATATCAGCACCTCCAATCTTACACTCAATCACTCTGTGTCTATCCCCCATATTTATGAAAAAATAATCTATTCTTGAATGAACATTGTCTGTTGCTGAATAATGTGTGAAGTCCTTTTCAGTAGGGTTGAGACTTCTCCATGCCTCTCATTCCCATTTCTTCTAAAGATAACTTAACAAATTTTGATATCTGTTTTTTATTTCCTTTTAAACTTGTTGTATCCAAGTTATGGTTCATGACTATGTTGGAATCCCCCCCACAGATTAAAGTACCTTCCATTTCTGTTGCAATACCATTAAACAGGGATTTAAAGAAGTGTTTACTGCTTTCTGGAGGTGCATAAACATTTACCAACTTAACAGGTTTATTTTCTAGTTTTCCTTTCACTAGTACATATCTTCCCTCTTTATCTTGGATTTCCTTTTGACATACAAGCATAGTTAAGTCTGGGATTAATGTCATAATCCCCCTCCTATGACCTTGTACTATAATATGAATTCCTAAATCCATTTTTTTTTTTTTTATTATTTTCATGTTCTGTCTGGGACAGATGAGTTTCCTGTAAAAAATATGACGTAGTTTTTCTTTTTTCAATTTTGTTATGACCGTTCCTCTCTTTTTAGGTGTATTTAGACCATTTACATTTAAGGACATTATTTTCAGATCATTACATACCATATTACTTCACTATTGTGTGTATGTGCCCCCCCAAGCAGCTCAAAAATTGCATGAACTTGAACATACACAATGTTCTTAACGTTGTTTAACTTCCACATGGGGATTCTTCTTCTTCTCCCCCTAGTCCCCGTTGGTGGGTGGATGGGAAATCCTCTCCTGTGAGGGCCCATCCCTAAACCTAGAGCCGTGCCCAGCTTAGTCTAGACAAGTTCAACCTTAGTATCCCTCGCCCTGTCGGTATTACTCTTTTATTGAACTGTAGTATCTGAAGCCCTTTTGTATTAATTAACTCAACCAACCTCATTTTTACTGCCTCATTAGTTCAACATGAATTGAGCCAGGTCAGTGTTATTTGAAGCCCTGCTACCTTTTTACACAGACAAGATGTTAAATATCAGGTCTCCTCTGGTATTCTTGCAACTTCTCCTTTGCTCGATGTGCCGGCATATCCTGCTTTGATTTGCCGTCTCCCACTTGCTGCCATCCCGGAGCACCTTGAGTCATCTCCTCCGCTCGCCCCGCGTCCACATCCGGTACATCCACAGTTAATCCCCTTGCTCTCATGTCCTGCACTGCATCCCTTGCGTTGTCATAGCTCTCAACACCGTTGTTCCAATGGATTCTTATTTTCGTGAATGGGGTCTGAAAACGGATCCCTTTTTCTTTCAGTGCTCTCTTGACACCCAGATATGTTTTGCGTTTTTGAATGATTTCGATGGGGTAATCATGGTCAAATTGGATTTTCTTGTTGCCCACCTGTATCCCCTTCTTCTGCCAGATGTTCTGTAGGACCATCTCCTTAGTTTCAAACTTGAGAAAGTTAACCACTACTGCTCTCGGAGCACTGCCCGGACCTGGTTTTAGTGTGAGGGCTCTGTGGGCACGTTGGATTTGTAGATTGGTTCCTTCGGGTAGTTCCAGCTCTTTTATAAGAAGTTGGTCTCAATAGTCTGTAATGGAGCTTCCTTCGGTGTCCTCAGGCAATCCAAAAATCCTGACATTATTTCGCCGAGACCTCGCTTCAAGGTCCGTTAGTTTGTCTTGCATCTGGCGTGTCTGTTTGGTTAGTTTTGTTAGGAGACCGCTTGTCTCTATCTTGTACTCCTCCAACTCCACTATGCGAGCCTGTGCCTCAGTTATGCTCGTCTTCTGCTCCCTAAGTTCTTTGAGATTTTCTGTAAGCTTTCGCTCTGTGTCTTGTCTTAAGGGAGCGATTTCTAGTTTCCTTTCACCTTTGAGTTCGTCTTTAAATGTTGTCAGCTCTTTATGGAAGTCTTGCTTGAGGTCCCGTATATCACTGCTGATGCTAGCAAGTCCAGCTTTCAGTGTTTTGGCGTGATCCATTTTCTCTGACGCTTCACTTTCAGGTTCACTTTCGTCGGAGACCTCTTCTTTTGTAGACTGTTCTCGAGTTTTCTTTGAGATTTTAGTGTTTCTCCGGCTTCGGTGACCACTCATCTCAAAGTTTATGACAATTGTATGTCGAGTTACTCAAATTGAGTGGATTTATTTCTACCGACTTGGGTGCTACTAACCCGTCCGCCATCTTCCTGGAAGCCCTCCCTTTGACTTTTACTGCTGCCTCAGTGGCAAGGATAATCTGAGAGGGTCCTTCAAACTTTGGTTTGAATGGTGTTTGCAAGTGTTGTGGCTTGGAGATCAGAACCCACTGTCCTGGTACCAGGCTGTGTCCACCGGGTCCAGGCAAGGTCCAAGCGTCAATCACTTGCTTTCTCGCTGTCTGAATTGAGTATGTAAGTTGAGAACAGTATTTGAACAACGCATCACTAATCAGGACATCAGTAGTACACACATCCATTGTTCCTGGCAAGGACATGGGTCTGCCTGTAATTTCATAGGGGCTGAGCCCAATATCTTTGTTGTGGGTGGCACTTATACTGCATAGCACTATGGGAAGTGCCTCTGACCATGAGGGCCCTTCCTGATGGATGCCTCTGGACAGTCTCTCTTTGATAGTTCAATTCATTCTTTCTACCATTCCTGATGATTGAGGATGATGAGGGTAGTGGAGCTTCCATTCCATGTCTAGCATCTTGACACTTCTTTGCAGACTGTGCCCATGAAGTGGATTCTTTGGTCTGAATCCACAGGTTTGGGGAGCCAGCGAGGAATGATGTCTTTGACCAACACTTTTGCAGTGTGGGTGGCTGTACTCTGTCTTGTGGGGAATGCTTCCACCCACCTAGAAAATTTGTCCACCACAACTAGAACTTAAGAATATCCATGTGACTTTGGCAGTGTCAAGTCAAATTTATTTTTATAGCACTTTTAACAATAGACATTGTCGTAAAGCAGCTTTACAGAATTTTCGTGACTTTAAACATGAGCTAATTTTATCCCTAGTCTATCCCCAATGAGCAAGCCTGTGGCAATGGTGGCAAGGAAAAACTCCCTCAGACGACATGAGGAAGAAACCTCAGGAGGAACCAGA
Organism: Neoarius graeffei; assembly: GCF_027579695.1. Classification (NCBI taxonomy): domain Eukaryota; kingdom Metazoa; phylum Chordata; class Actinopteri; order Siluriformes; family Ariidae; genus Neoarius; species Neoarius graeffei. The sequence goes on from NC_083580.1 coordinate 34,800,134, forward strand.
CTCAAAAGGGAACCCATCCTCATATGGGTGGTAACAGATAGCATGATTATAACATTTTAAGAGTTTTAACATGAAGTCTGTTTTGTTGAAGTTATAAACGGTTCAATGATGGAAACTTAAGTGCAAAACTGTTCATGACAACTGCAGTCCTAAAGTTAGCAAGTCAACTGTAATCCTCAGCCATAAAAGCATTACTGTAAGTGTCCAGAGCATCTTCCAAGTGCAACTTTCAACTGTCCATATGGGGTCGTCCTCCACAGGAGTGATGTGATGAGACTCCAACCAGAAGTAGGGCATCAGGATGGAGCAGAAGAGGTCAGCATCTCAATCTCAGGATTGACATGTAACTCAGAAGGACAGACAGGGTTTGGGGGGGATAGAGAGAGAGAACACAGGTTGTTAGGTATGCCCGATGTCACCTGATGAGTAAGAACAATATACATTTTGCACTGAGTGCAAGCAGGGACTCCGGCAAAACTAACTATGATGGCATAACTAAAAGGGGAGAGCCAGAAGGTAACACAGGCATGAGGGCGCCCCGGGATGCCACATCTCAAGGGGTTATCCTCAAAATAAATAAAAATAAAATAAATAAAATAAAGCAGCCAGCCACTACACCATCAACAAACTCAAGTGAGCAAGTGAGTGGGGGGCTGACAGCATCCATACATCCCAGTTTACCAAAACACTCTATGCCTGAGGGCCCTCCAGATCTACTCCTTTACCTAGTAAAATTAACAAAAGGCTTTACTAAATAGATACGTTTTCAGCCTCAACTTAAACACTGAGACTGTGTCCAAGTCCCGAACACTACTTGGAAGGCTGCTCCATAACTGTGAGGCTTTGTAAGGAAAGGCTCTGCCCCCTGATGTAGCCTTCACTATATGAGGTACCAGCAGATAGCCTGCACCTTTTGATCTGGTATGGCGGGTCATAAAGGACCAGAAGTTCTTTCAAGTACTGTGGTGCAAGACCATTTAATGCTTTAAAGGTCAATAGTAGTATTTTATAAATAGTACGAAATTTGATTGGGAACCGATGCAGTGTGGTGATGTGGTCGTATTTTCTAGTTCTAGTAAGGACTATTGCTGCTGCATTTTGAACTAACTGGAGCTTGTTTATACAAATTGGAACATCTAAACAGTAAGGCATGACAATAATCCAACCTAGAGGTAACAAAAGCATGAACTAGTTTTTCTGCATTGTGTCATGACATTAAATTTCTTATCTTAGCAGTATTTCTGAAATGAAAGAAAGCTATCTGGGTAATGTTATCAATATGAGTTTCAAATGAAAGACTGGGGTCAACAATCACGCTGAGGTCTTTTTATGGCTGCACGTGAAGAAACAGAAAGGCCAACCAGAGTCACTGTGTCATCAGAAACCCTGCTTCTAGCTGCATGTGGTCCTAGTACAAGTACTTCTGTCTTTTCAGAGTGAAACAGAAGGAAGTTCATAAACATCCAATGTCTAATGTCCTTGACACATTCCTCAATTCTATTAAGTTGGTGTCTCTCGTCTGGTTTTGCAGAAACATACAACTGTGTGTCATCAGCATAACAGTGGAAACTGATACCATGCTTTCGAATAATATCACCCAGAGGTAACATACAGTATATAAAGAAAAAAGCAGTCGACCCAAGACAGAACTTTGTGGAACACCAAACTTTATCTCGTTATGTCCAGAAAAATCACCATTTACATCAACATACTGATAGCGATCAGTTAAATAAGAGCTGAGCCAGGAGAGGGCTGTTCCCTTAACTCCCACAACATTTTTTAGTCTATCCAGAAGAATGGAATGATCAGTGGTATCAAATGCTGCACTAAGGTTAAGCAAAACAAGCAGCGAGACACAGCCCTGATCGTATGCCAACAGTGGGTCATTTACTACTTTAACCAGTGCTGTCTCTGTGCTATGATGAGGTCCAAATCCTGACCGATACATTTCATGGATGTTATTCCTATGTAAATATGAGCATAACTGCTGTGCCACAGCTTTTTCTAGGATCTCTGAGATAAAGGGGAGGTTTGATATTGGCCAATAATTGGACAGCTGGCAGGTATTGATGTCAGGTTTTTTAATCAAGGGTTTGATAACTGCAAGTTTAAGGGATTTGGGTACATAACCAATCCTAAGAGAAGAATTTATAATTTTTAGAAGCAGTTCAATTACTTCAGGTGTTATCTGTTTGAAGATTCGTATAGGTAAGGGATCTAGTACACAAGTTGAGAATTTTGATACAAAGATTAATGAAATTAGTTCAAATTCTCTAAGGGGAGTAAAACATTCTAATTGCTAATCTGATAGTTATATTGTTAACTGCAGGGTTACTTAAATTGTCAGGCCTTAAATTAGTAGTTTGAATTTTTTGTCAGATATTTTCAATTTTATCATTGAAAAAATTCACAAATTCTACTACATACTGTCGGTGTACATGTGTCTATAGTGGTCTTTTTCCTGGGTGGTGTGGTCGGCACGGTGGTGTAGTGGTTAGCACGGTCGGCTCACAGCAAGAAGGTTCCGGGTTCGAACCCAGCGGCCGGTGAATGCCTTTCTGTGTGGAGTTTGCATGTTCTCCCTGTGTCTGCGTGGGTTTCCTCCGGGTGCTCCAGTTTCCCCCACAGTCCAAAGACATGCAGTTTGGTTAATGTGGGGCGGCCTTGGGCTGAAGTGCCCTTGAGCAAGGTACCTAACCCTTGACTGCTCCCTGGGCGCTCTAGTGTGGCTGCCCACTGCTCTGGGTGTGTGCGTGTGTGTTCACTGCTTCAGATGGGTTAAATGCAGAGGATGAATTTCACTGTGCTTGAAGTGTGCATGTGACAAATAAAGGTTTCTTCTTTCTTCTTCTATTTTTATCATCATCTATTAGGGAGGAGAGGTATGTTGATCTAGCAGCACTAAGAGCTTTTCTATACTTCAGGAAGCTCTCCTTCCAAGCTAGTTTTAACATTACCAATTTTGTTTGACGCCATTTACATTCCAATTTTCGAATGGTCTGTTTTAAAGTGCGAGTGTCACCATTATACCAGGGTGCTAATTTTTTCTCTCTAATCATATTCCTTTTAAGTGGAGCTACATTATCTAAAGTATTGCGGAACATTGACTCTAAGCATTCAGTTGCCTGATCAAGTTTTGATGAATGGCTTCTTCTTTGCATAATACGGTTTCCGGTTGCGTTTCTGGCTGCAGCGGTGCACCGTGATAAATGACAATGGTTTTCCGAAGTGCTTATGAGCCCATATGGTTATATTTGTCACATTAGCATGACTGTCTCTCAGGCAGTACCGCCTGAGGGCTTGAAGGTCACACACATTCAACAGTGATTTCCGACCTTGCCCTTTACGCACTGAGATGTCTCTGAATTCCCTGAATTTTTTCACAATATTATGTACTGTAAATTTTGAAAAATGCTATTTTTGAATTGACAAACAATTTTATCATGAATTTTGGCACAAAGTTGGGAGCCATGACCCATCCTTGCTTGCAAATACCGATCCTTTGGCGGTTGCTCCTTTTGTACCCATTCATGATACTCTCACCTGTTACCAATTAACCTGCTAATGGTATTATTTGAATATTCTCTCAACCTTTCAGTCTTATTTTGCTTTTTTCCAACTTTTTTGAGTGTGTTGCAGGTATCAAATTCTAACTTTGTTTATATTTACAAAATGCAAATAAGTTGGTCAGTAACTTTAGACTTAGGTCCTCCTGTGCCTACAGGCACATTGGGCAGCAAGCTTCCATCTGGATCTCGTGGCTGCTGCTTCCTCAGCCTCTTCCCAGGTTATATTTGCTCTTTTCAGGTCTTCTTGAAAAGTTCTTCGCCAGGTGTTTTTTGGCCGACCTCTCTTCCTTCTGCCACCTGATGGCACCCAGGTCATGGCATTCTTTGAGTGGCGCTGACTTGGTAGGCGTAGGATATGACCTGCCAGTTGCATCCTCTTGCCTATTATAATGTCCCTCAGTGGTTTGGTCTTCGCCCTTCTGAGAATCTCGTCATTTGTAATGTGATCTTGCCACCTTACTTTCAAGATTCTTCTCAGGTTCCTCTGGTGAAACACATCCAGCTTCTTGGTTAATTTAGCTGTGCACTTCCATGTTTCACTTGCATATATTGCTGTAGGTAGGACTATGCTGTTGTACAGGCGTAGTTTGGTGTCCAGATCAATGGCATTGGTTGCCCAGATGATGCGCATCCTTCAAAACACTGCAGCTGCTTTTCCTAGTCTACAGCTGATGTCAGGTTCCACCTCACCACTGTTGCTAACCACGCTGCCAAGGTAGGTGAACTGGTCCACTGTTTCGACTTGTTTGTTATACACACTGATACTCAGCAGTGGTTGATCAGCATTGTCTCCCACTTCCATTGCCTTGGTCTTCTCTATGCTGATCCTCAGCCCAACTTTCCCAGCAAACCATTCTAGCTTCGTTGTGAGGTGCTGTAGATCCTGGTTGTTCTCAGACAGCAGGGCTAGATCATCCGCAAAGTCAAGGTCTGCCAGTTTCTCTCCCTCCTTCCACCTCACTCCTTCTCTACCATCCTCTGTAGTCTTTTTCAGGACAAAGTCTATGGTCAAAAGGAAAAGGAAAGGGGAAAGGATGCATCCTTGTCTGACACCCGTGACAATGTCGAAGAATTCTGTTGTTCCTCCCTCTGTCCTGGCGCAGCATCTTGAGTTTGCATAAAGACTCTTGAAGATGTTAACAAACTGTTCTGGTATCCCATAAGAGGCAGCAATATTCCAGAGGGACGCCCTGTGAATACTGTCAAAGGCTTTTTTGAAATCGATGAAATTTAATACTAGTGGTGTTTGGTGTTCAAGACATTGGTCAATGATGTTATGGAGAGTGAAGATTTGTTCTATACAGGAGCGGTTACTGCGGAACCCAGCTTGTTCCTCTCTCAGCTTGCCGTCAACAGCTTTCTTCAGTCTTCTGAGAAGCACTGCGCAGAACACTTTCCCAGGGATTGAGAGTAGGGTGATGCCCCGCCAGTTGTTGCAGTCCGAGAGGTCTCCTTTCTTTGGGAGCTTCACAATCACGCCGTCTTGCCAGTCCCTGGGGACCTGCCCCTCCTGCCAGCAGCGGTTCATCAGCCTGGTTAGCATCTCCACTGTGCTATCACCACCATACTTGAGCATCTCTGCCGAGATCTCATCCAATCCTGCCGCCTTGTTATTTTTCAGCGCTTTTATGGCTTCTGCAGTTTCCTCTCTCCTGATTGGTTCCTCACAGAGCTCTAGAATCTCTGCTGGTTCTTCTGTTGCAAAGTCAAACAGGGTGTCGGGATTTGGCTGGTTTAAGGTTTCCTGGAAGTGCTCCATCTATCGCAAGTCCTGTTCTTCTGTAGTTAGCAGAGTTTTCCCACTTTTGTCCTTTACAGGTACGCTTGAACTGTTCCAAGTTCCAGTGAGTTCTCTAACAATGCAGTACAGGGTCCTTGCGTCATTTTTCTTGGCTGCTTCCTCAGCCTCAGAGCTTTTCTTTTCTAGCCACTCTCTCTTGTCTGCACGACAACTCTTCTTTACCTGTCGGTCAAGGTCACGGTACAGGTGCTTTGTTTCTTCCTTCTTTTCTTCAGACCTAGCTCTGTCTCATTCTCCCTTCATCTTCTTCCTTTCATCGATCAGCTTCCAGGTATGTTCCTTAATCCACTGTTCTTTTCGTGAGCCACGTCTCCTCCCTATGGTTTCTTCTGCACTTTGTGTGAGGGTTTCCCTGAAGAATGACCACTGATCTTCCAGGTCTGGCCCCATCTCTTGCAACAGCTGGAATCTGTTCTGTAGCTTTAACCGGTATTTTTCACTGGTAGTGGGGTCTTTAAGTTTATCCGTTGCGAAAGGCTTTTGTTTCTTCTTTACTGTTAGTTTTTTCAGTCGTAGCCGCAGCTTTGCTCCCAGAAGATGGTGGTCTGAACTCACATCTGCGCCCCTGTACACTCTAACATCGAGAAGTGCAGACTTCCAACGTTGACTGATGCAGATGTAGTCAATTTCATTGTTAATTGTCCCATCTGGTGATCTCCAAGTTTTCTTATGTATCAACTTGTGTTGGAAGAAGGTGTTACTAATACTAAGGCTATTCAAGTTACAGAAGAACAGAAGACGTTCTCCGTTGTCACTGGTCTTTAGTGCCGACCCAAACGGTCCAATTACACCCTCAAAACCTTGTCTACTGCTATCGATTTGAGCATTGAAGTCACCCATTAGTATTTTTACATCATGGTTGGGGACACCATCAAAGGTGTCTTGAAGCAGTTCGTAGAACTGGTCCTTAACACTGTCCTCTGCATCATCAGTTGGTGCATACACCTGAACGATGGTTGTTTTTCCATGTCTTGACTGGAAACGTGCTGTGATGATGCGATCGTTGACTGGCTTCCACCCAGTAAGTGCTCTGGAGGCTTCCTTGTCCAAGATCAAGCCAACTCCACGACGATGCTGGTCTTCATGTCCGGAGTAGAGAACTGTCTTTCCCTCACTACACAACTTGCCGCTCCCGGTCCATCTCATCTCACTGATTCCCAGGATGTTGAGTTGGTACTCATTGTAGGGATCATGCGCCATTTTGTGTCTAAGAACTACAACTCCCAGCCAACTTCTGCGTGATCACATCACGCTGGCCGGGACCATTCACTCACAGCTCCTCCTGCACGACCCATCTTCTTCCCAAAAAGAGTTGGAAATCAGCCATCTTCCTCTTTTGCGTCTGAACTCCGTAGGGGACGGACCAGATAAAGAGATTCACCATTGGACCGTCCGAAACACGCTCCAATGCGATTTCCTCTCTGTGTCTGCTCCTGATCACGGCAGATACCGGAAACACGCGAGCTTCAACTCAAACGAGTTAAAAACCGGTTTTTCCTCCATTTTCTTTTAAGAGCGCGCAACTGCAAGGGAAAGCAGTTTACTGAGTTTTAAAGAAGAACGGCGGGTTCCACTTCTTTAGACTCGTGCACAGAGTTTTTCTCCTCACGAACTGCGAAGCTTCTCCAAAGAACCTCTCCAGGCTCCTGTGAACATCTGATTCGTCAGAGATTCTCCGCTTTCTACAGAAAGGCGAGACTTTTTAATTAAGGCTGGCACTGGGCAAAATAATATTAGTCTAGACAGTAATTAATTCACTAAGTGTGAAGTTATATTCAGGAATAAGTGTGCACACTGTATTATTGTTGATTCTCTATTATTTGGTACTATTGATTTTAATTTGGTTAATCAATAAGTTTAGTATGTTCTCTGTCTCTCCTAACATTCTAATTTCATTTAACTCAGTCATATTGTGACCTCATTAAGATTTCAGAATGTTTTGCCTCCAAAAAGGGCCTTTGCATGCTTAGGAAGAGCCCCTCCTCCTCTCCCTTTGTTCTTAAACACAAGGTCCTCTGGATCTCAGATTAGATAAATATCACCTTGGCTCTGCCTGGTACGACCACATTCCTGGGGGGGTCTTAACTCCTCCCCCACAAACACGTGGAGTTAGCCACAGGAGCCAACACTCCTCTGTATCAGTATTAGATAAATACCATAAGTCCTAAGTTTAATTCAACCTTGATAGTAATTCTCCTGTTTACATTTAAAGCCATATAAACTACAGATGACTGTTTGAATGTATTTTAATCATTAATTTCTGGTTTTTGACACACATAGTTCACTAGGCCTAGCTTTTCTTTGTCTAGTTAGCATACAAAGCTAATCACCACTAGGCCTAGCCTCTTTGTCTGTTAGCCACAAAGCTAAACACGTGGCCTTAGGCCACGACCACATGGTGTCTAGTGTAGCCATATAGCTAATCATTCGGCTACACCCACACACACACACATACACAGAGACCTACTCTGTTATAAAGGTTTCATTCTGTTGCCATTCAATTATTAAATTCTTATTTTTCCGTTTTTTTATTAATTTCCTTTTTTTTTATCTTTTTATAATAAACTTCATTATTATTGAAATTGTGTGGTGTCTATCTGCTGTTCTAAATACTTTTGAAGTCGCCCACATCGCAAAAGAACTCTTAAGGTGTATGAATAATTAGATGCAGTTTGGTAAGTGATAAATTTGAATTATCAAATTTTAAACGATTCTTCAATTGATTCTTTAAACGATTCACTAAATGATTCACTTGATTCACTGAGTGATTCACCGAATGACTCACTGGATGATTCATTTGAATGATTCACTTCAACCAATTCAATGAGACTGATTCCATGGTAGGATTCAATTCAAATGAGTCAAATTAAATGATTCAGTGGGATTGAATCCATTTAATTATTAAAGATTGATCACTTAATACCAATCTACATACACATAATCATTAATTACACCTACATCATCAAACTCCCTCAGTAACTGAGCCATCTTGCCACTCTGGTATAATGTTCGTACATTCCAGGTTCCAATCTTTGTTTCACTCTTGGCACTCAGAATCCGGCATCTCGGGGCCCCAGCTTCCGTACAGCTTTCACTAGGGTCCGTCATTGCAGGATCTTGTCCATTACCATCTTCCTCACGCCGCTTGTTTTGATTTCCACTTGCTGTTTCTGTAGCAGGTTTAGGTTTTACAGGGTTGGGGTGCTGACCCAACGCCTAACTCCGATGTTTGCGGAGAAGGCGGAACTGCTAATTAGTACCTCCCTGGTGTCATAAGCCCCCCCGAAGGTTACAGTTCTCCCATGCACCAGACCCAGGCTAACAGTGACACCAGGTCGGAACAAGCTGCTACACCTCGACAAGGTTACACAGTTCCTTGTTCTGGTGGGATGCAGGCCCCCAGAACCGTAGCAGAGTTGGTCAGTAAAAACTATTGAAAATCTTTTCTCTGTACATTTGTCAATTAAATAAAGGTTAATGTGAATTAACACATCACAGATTTTTGTTTTAATTGCATTTTGGAAAATATCCCAATTTTTCTTGAAATGGAGTTTCTAAAATTATAGTGTTCCTGCACCAACTGCAAGGGTCACACTTTTAAGGTTCCCATAACTAACATTATTGAGCATGTTAATTAACATGAGCAAACCATCAGTAACTGATTATTAATACACCAAAATGAATAAGGCAATCAAATAACCACTTGCATGTTCATAACATTATTGAGGAAAATGAAGACTACAATGACCAATATGGCAAAATTCAAAAATTGTATGTTCAAATATAGTTAACAAGCTAGCCATTTCTGGAACGCCCAAGTTACACATACCACTTTCTCAGTAAGTAGCTAACATAAGTTATATAGCTTGTTGCATCCAATTGAATTAGAATAAGAATTACAAAAGTCATATTACTTTGACTTGATTAAAACATCTGCAATACGATCTATAAGTGACTGTGAAGTAAATGTGGGATTTCAAATGCAAAACTTGTTGATAACTCGGTACTTGCACATATTTACAATGAAATGTATTACATCTGTTCACACGGTTGCAGTAATAGTGAAAAGGAGCCATTAATGTGATCTTGGATGTTTTGGTTGACACTGATGGGGGTACCATTTGAGTCACACATTGCCTGACTCACAACTCAACTTAAACTCAACTGAGTACTGGTGAAAGGTTGAAATGTATCTGCATGCCACTATACCTGGGTGCAGTGCCAAAGTATGTGATTTAAAATATCTTGATAAAAACATAGGCTTTGTCCTCAGCAAATGTGTTAAGATGATGAGTTGATCTTGGTCTGTCTGGGTTCTGATAATGGTGCTTGTACAGTATATGCTAAAATGCTCCTCCATAAACTCCTATTTTAAATAATGATGGTGGGGTATTTTTTTGTTGTTGTTTTTGCTGCATGCTAAAATAAGAGGAAGGCTGTTCACTGTACATTATTCACTTCAGTGCTTTCCCTAGAAATAATGTGTTTTACCTGTGTGCAACATACTGTCTACATCTAATGATTTGAAATATACAACTAAATAGTTCATTGAGACTTAAATTCACTCTTGAGTATCTCTCATACCTGACTTTTTAGTAAGAGCGAGGCTAAATTCAAATTACATGCCCCACAGTAATGAGCCTTCCTCATTACTAATTAGCCAAAACTGAATCCTGTAGTAGGGTAAGTCATCAGGAACAGGGTTGATGAACACTTCTACGTAACTGCCATATACGTCTCTGGTTTCTCAAGATAGTATTCTTAATTGTGATATATGCAGGATCAGAGGAGAATGAGAAGCCTGTGGTATTGTGGGTGATGTACTTCAACATGCGAGATACATCTGGTCTTGACAACAGCAGCTACAATCTGCCAAGCAATGTCCATGTGTGCACAGGCCCTGATGACAGCTTGGGCAATGATTACTCCATTCACTTGGTGAGTCCACAAGGGGTGATGAAACAGCTAGGAAGACATGTTATGATAGTTTGATAAAGTCAGGAGTCAGTAAAACACAGCTAGATGATGCCACTTTAATTTTAAATCAAATTTTAATCATTACATTGTTTTCTGCTTTCTTTTTTCCTCCCACACAGTGTGTGGTATTTATGTATTGTATAATAGTTATGGTATTTCACTACTATTTAAGCCATTTCACTAATACCTCTACAGGCAGTGAGAATCGTCTGGATACTTTCTTGTGCATTAGCACGACACACTATTCATGTGCAACCACCTGACAAAAACAGTGTGACATATGCCGCTATGTTGGATGATATACAAATCCAGAATGCAAGGACATGTACATAAGTAGTATATTTTATTAACATATTTTGATATTCTTATTATTCTTGTTTTTATATTATTAACCCAACAAACCTTTGCATTTCAAACAATAAAGATCTTTGACAAAATTCAGTACAAGCAGTCTAAAAGCATGCAATAAAAACATCACGAAGCAAGTTGTACTATTTTATGCTAATTCTATTTTCTTTTCACAGGCAAAGTAAAATCAGTCCAATCGATAGAGATAAATTACACAAGGCCCAGCATAGTTTGGCAGTCTTATCAAGTTAAATCAGCTTCCAATATTTTTTTCTTAAGTTCCACCAAGTCACAGTCATGTCTCTATTGCACTGCACCATTTGAGATATTTGTAACCCGGTGAGTTCCGTCTGGCAACAACTTTCAGTGTGTCTCTCTGATGGGAGGGTTTCAGACACAATTTCATTTGACTCTGGTACGTCTGTAAAACAAAAAGTGCATAAGTAAAACAAGGTTACTGGAATGGCATCGCTAATATCTCACCTGGCAAAGGTGACCCATATTGTTCTCCTTGTGTATCCAAACTCGCTAAGGTTTGCATTGCTTCTAATCTGGCTTTCTTGGCGGATCTTTCATTTATCCTGTTGTTTATTGATACTGCGAGATGAGTTTTTGTCTTGATCTTATCATGTCCTAATTTGAGTGTTTGTGCCCAATCTGGATTTGTTTTGTCACGTAGGTTTGCCGGTACGCCTGCAAGGTGAGAAGCAGAGCATTTGTATTAAAGCTCAAAAGTTCAGTTTAATTAACAGAAAACATAGCTTTAATTAGCAATGAACTCTTACCAGATATAAAGTGGTCACCACACACACGGGTGTAATTAGCTTTTTCCTCAGTTAAGTCCTTAGGATTTATGTTTTTGAACCACAGCACATGGCATTCTCTGGACAGTTCGTCATCTGTTTTGTCACTGTTTTTAATTATTTTGGGAATTCTGAAGAACCATTTCTCTTTGTCACGAGTAGCATTATTACCGCAATTATATCCCACATACAAAGTAGGCATTGTCTTTTTTCAAAGGCAATGAAATCAAAAGAAAATCACAAAGCATTGCAGCAGCTGAAATGTGAAGCACTGGTTCCTGGTTATCATCATCTAACATAGCGGACTTCCGGGTTGGGACATCAAGCATGGTGTCACTTGCACACAAGAATTGATAATGAATTTCAGTGTCAACCAGCTTCTTTCATTTATTTAGCTTTGCCATAGCAAGATATATATGTACATACATTATGGCTGGGAAACCACTACGGTTACAGTGGCCCCATTGTACCTAATATGCATGTCTTTGAACTGTGGGGGAAACCAGAGCACTTGGAGGAAACCCATGCAGACACGGGGAGAACATGCAAACTCCACACAAAAAGGCCCCTGTCGGTCGTGAGGTTCGAACCCAGAATCATCTTGGTGTGAGGCAACATTGCTAACCAATGCACCACCATGCCGCTTCTTAGCTTGAGCTCACACACATCCGCTAAACAAGTTGTGACTACTAAAGAATGGTAGAGAACTGAGGAATGGTACAGAACTCTGACACTTTAAAGGTCATAGGCAAGGGTCGGAGGTGGAACGTAGAATATCAACTTTTTTCTAGAAGAACGACCCAAAAAGCAAATTCAATCTTTCTGGTGTCTAATTTGCTCCCTAAAATTGAATAAAACAGTAAAATATACTGGTTTGCGCAAGTTCCGAAGGTTTGTTTACATCTCACTTATGCGCACTTTTACCGACAGGGGACAGTCGTCGTGACGTCATTCAAGCCAAACAGACTGGGAGCATCCAAATTGAATATCGAGAGGTGAAACCATATATGTATGAGCCTATGGCCATTGCGAAGCAATCGGTGAATGTGGCTCACTGGTTTGACCGTGCGGCCTCGGAATCGGACAGCGACTCGGCCAGCTCTGGTCGCAGTGACCCTGGACCTCAACAAGACTCACGCCCAAATGATTTATCCTGGTAGTTATGATGAATTCTTACTTTCGTCGTAATACTAAATAAGTGCCCTTTTGAAGAATAATTAAACTGCCCTCCTTAGTGGATATAGGTAACGATTACTTGACAGTGCACCGGTAGGCCACATTAGCCTGCCATTCGCAGCATTATACTATTTATAGCGTACTGTATTCTAAGCAAGGAAATATCCCTTTTGTCTCATTTCCACAATGATTGTAGAGGATCCCTTAGGATTCTTGACTTGTCAATTGCAAGCAAAGGTACAAATGTTTACCTCCAATCTTCTCCTTTTTGCTTGAGCGTTGCTGGTCCGTTTCTTCTTTGACTGCTTGATTTTGTGTTCGAATTTTGTCGGAACAGTGTCAGGTTTGAGCCTTCTCTGTCTGACACTGACACCTAAACTCTCCAACAGATGGGGATTCTTACCCGGCTGTCAGCCCTCTCACTTCACACACACAGTCCACTCTCTCCGCCTCTTCTCCTCTCTCGGCAAAAGCCAACCCTCTCACTTCACGTGCACAATCCACTCTCTCCGCCTCTTCTCCTCTCTCGAAAAAAGGTAAAAACTTCTTCCTCAACCGGTCCCGTTGTTACAGTTCACCACACAACAATAAGGCATGGTTTCTCTTTGGAAATTCCCGAATGCACGTCTGCACTCAAGTCAAACGGCAATGCAAATAAACAGAAGTGGACTCAACTCAAGCAATTTGTTTGCCATGAATGACGTCACATGCCGAGTGGTCACGAAAATCACCGAGCAGAAATTCTCCGCGATCCACGCTAACTTATTCTAACTTATTTTAATTATTACTTATTAACAATACTTCTTGGGACCATAAGAAAATTACACAGGGTTTTTTAACACATAAAGTTTCAAATGTGCATAAATTGAAAACCATTGCCTATGGCCTTTAAATACGTAGAGATCCCTCTGTGAGTGAGCTGATTGATACCTCATTCCAAGGAGTGGGATTTTATTTAGCATTTTTGTGCATAAAAATGCACAATTTCTGAGTTACTGAGATCCCTGGTAGGCCTAAATTTGTAAGTGTTGCAGCAGTGGTTTAATGGGTAGCAGCATATCATTAAGCATATCGGTCAATAAATTAAGCATAGCAGGGCTGCTACGCTATGATCCTTTGAGGAAACCCTGGTAATACACCAGTGACGAGGTATTCACATTCCAGACAGTGTTTTTATTTATTTACTTTTTATTGAACAAACATTAAAGAACATACAGAGATTATATAAATTAGCATACATAAAGGGGGAAATAAAATATGGAGGATTTATTTTTTTTTTTTAAGTGTAATTTCTAAATCAATCTGCATAGATCAGAACAAAAAAAAGAAGAGCAAAGACTTCAAAAATAAGGGACATAAATCAAACAAGACATGAGCTATACCCTCACAAATCTTTCTTGCTATTTTATAAGCATATGAGAGTGATTAAAAAATAATAATAATTTGAAATAATTTTGTTTATAAATAAAGGAGGGATTCCAGATCGAGTTTTCCACAATGCTGGCACAACTTAATCTATTGACAATAGTCAGGAAGCATGAAGCAAACATAAAACCATTACACCTCCGCTATTTCAGTCCTGCCCAAATACATTTCTGCCTTGCACTGTATCAGATGAGCAGGTAAATGCTTCTGGATAATTTTTCAAGCTTCAAACACAGGACATGATGATAAATAACTGTATTGTTACTCACAAATCATTGTTTACACCAGGGGTTCGCAACCTTTTCTGCTTCGAGGCCCACCTATTCATACTTGTAACGATTTGGGGCCCATTAAAAAAGATCCCCAAATATTTTGGCTTATCTATTCTATTAGAATCTAATAATCTATTATAAAGTTTATTAATGGGATGCAACATCACTCCCTGTTACAGATGGGAGCCCAGGAATTAAATAAATGCAATAAAAACAAGCTTTTGTGTTTGTAGGTATTATATGTATTTAAAACTGTACGGATGTGCCAGAAGCAAACATAAAGCCATGCATGCAGGGCATTCTCAGTCAGAAGGGATTAATGATCCAAAAGTGGAGTCTGGTTGATTAACATGATATAACTTATTGCCATGTTTGTGTACAGCAAACAAGCAAGTTATTAAAACCAAGAAGTACACTCAAAAGAAGTGGATATAGAAACCATTCAATGGGATAGATCCTTACACGTTAACAAAAAAGGATTTTTCCTATGAAAGAAAAATTTACTAGCTAAATTTGACGTTAGTAGAATAAATTTTGATCCTATTATAGCCGTAACTAAATACAAAGACAATAGTTATGCATACTATTAATTAACTTAATGTGAAGATAATTAACAGATAATTGACAAATTTAAGTTTTTTTTAAAGATTGTGTATATTTTTATTCTACTGTGTTTGTAATTATTTGTATCTGTACATGCACGACCCTACCAGCTCTGCTGATCAACTTATGTTTAAATAAAGTCATTCATTCATTCATTATGAGTTGGAAAATGATCCATCAGTTGAGTTCCCTGAAATCTCAAGTTACCTGGTGCTGCATACATTGTTCTACACAGACAGACAGATGATAACCTGGAAGAGTGTGGAGGCATACAACTTTTTATGTGTGTCTGGGTTAAAGATCTGGGGATCAGGACATTACAAGATAGACGGCAGTAGATGGATCTAAGTGCAGGAAGAGTGTTTAGTAACAGGCATGATATTTACAAAAGCAAAACAGAAAGCAGAGTATTTAAACAGCATTATAAACAACTAGAAACAAACGTGACCATAATAATGATGATACTTCGCAAAGCCTTTGTAAAAACAGCATCCGTATCTGTGCGTGCTGATTTGCACTCAGTATCAGGTGTTTCCTATAATGACTGGGTCACAAGTGCGCACACAATGTGCTCCGTGAGCAAGCGTGACCGCTCGAGCTGCGCCAGGCTCAAGCGCACAAAGGCGCAACAGTTAAGTGTTCACGTACTGTGTGACCACAACTTTTAGCTCACATGTATATCACCACCACAATGCCTCATTTTCATCGATAACCCATCACGAGCTGTAGTGTGACCGTAGCTTAATGAGGCGGATGTGATGTTGGATGCAACCCAGCAGTTGTAACCTACTATGATTAAAAATTAGCTTGAACTTTAACAAAAAGAATTGCAGCCCACTAGATGGTGCTTCAACCCAGTGGTTGAGAAACACTGCTATTGACATTGTGAATAGTGATTTTTCTGAAATGCTTGTTAGAACGGTCTGAATACAAAGTCCTTGGTATCTGCAAACTAATGGATTCTGATGGATTTTTAAAAAATCTTGTACAATTATTTGTGAAAATATAGAACATTTATGGAGTTCTTTCCTTGCACCGGTAGCCATGTTGTATGTTACACTGCCTCAATTCACAAAGTATTCTGGGAATTTTCTTCTTTGAGTCCGTTTGGAGTTTACATCTGAAAACGCTCCATTTCAAGGGCTAGATGACCAATACTCCTTGAACCCCAAAAGAAATGGGACACCTTACCTTATGCTGGAGTGCGCAAAACAAGAGGGGTCGGGCCAAGTGTTAGGGCGAAGTGGGGGGAATTGGGATTGGGCCCATGAAATTTGGAAGATAGCATTAGGAGGCTGACCAGAACCTAAATAGTTTTTCAGATTTTTGATATGATGAATGATGATCCATAAGGCTCAAATGGGAAGCCATGGCCTAATGGTTAGAGAAGTAACTTTGGGACCAAAAGGTTGCCAGGTCAATTCCCTGGAGCAGCAGGAATGGCCGAAGTGCCCTTGAGCAAGGCACCTAGCCCACAAACTGCTTCCCAGACTGCTCTGGGTATGTCGTACATCGCTCTGGATAAGAGCGTCTGTGTAGTAAGCCCTGATGCAGGTGGAGTAGTGAAGCATGGGAGATGATGTGTACACACTTTTATTTTTATGATTGTTGCTTTTCAGCTTCATTTGTTCACTCGCTCACTACTCAGACACACACGTGTTCTGGTCGGGAGAACTCCCTTCTCTTCACGCTCTCCCTGCTTTTCTACCCCCTGTTGTCACTGCAACAAACGCACACAACATTAATTGACAACAGGTGCGTTGACTCTGCCACTCACCTTCCCTGACCCTGCCCTCCATTCACAAACTGACACTTGGCCACGCCCCCACTGCCCACATACCCCCACCGCCTGACTCAGGCCGGGGAGCTGGCCGGCCTGCAGCGGACTTCCCCCCCACCACCACCACCACCACCAGTGGTGGACACATCGCTCTGGATAAGATGGTCTGTGTAGTAAGCCCTGATGTGGGTGGAGTAGTGAAGCATGGCAGGCGGGAGATGATGTGTACACACTTTTATTTTTATGACTGTCACTTTCCAGCTTCATTCGTTCACTCACTCACTACTCAGAGTCCACCACTACCATCTGCGCCCCTGGCCTGTGGACCATCTCGCATTTAAATGGCTGGAGGGCAGGATACCAACGGGTGATCCGCGCATTGGCATCTTTCATGCAGTGGAGCCACTGGAGGGGCACGTGGTCCAAACTGAGGGTGAAAGGGTGCCCCAGCAGGTAGTATTGGAGGATGAGGACTGCCCACTTGATGGCTAGGCACTCTTTCTCGATGGTGCTATACTTATTCACGCATCAAGAGCTTATGGCTAATGTACAGCACGAGATGTTCCTCACCCTCCACCTCCTGGGACAAAACAGCCCCCAGCCACCTGTCTGATGCATCCGTCTGCAAAATAAAGGGGAGAGAGAAGTCAGGGGAGTGTAAGAGTGCCCCCCCACACACACAGTGCAGCTTTTACCCTGGTGAAAGCCTGTTGGCACTGCTCCATCCACTGGGCCAGATCTAGTGCTCCCTTTTTAGTGAGATCAGTCAGCGGGCTGGTGACGTCCGAATAATTAGGTATGAATCTACGATAACGGCCAGCCAGCCCCAGGAACTGTCTCACTCCCTTTTTGGTCTTGGGCCTCAGGCAGGTCGCAGTTGCTGCTGTCTCATCAATTTGGGGATGCACCTGCCTGTGACCCAAGTGGAAACCCAGATACCATACTTTCACCTGCCCAATCACACACTTTTTCGGGTTAGCTGTGAGACCCACACACCTCAGTGACTCTAGGACAGCCCTAAGGTGCTCAAGGTGCTGTGGCCAGTCATCACTATACACAATTATGTCATCAAGGTATGCAGCCGCATAGGCGGCGTGGGGATGGAGGATTTTATTCATGAGCTGCTGGAATGTAGCGGGCGCCCCAAATAAATGAAGTGAATTGGTTGGACCAGTTCTTATTTAGGGGTTTCATACGAAGGGGGAACACATCTATGCACGCTCCAGACCTTTTTTTTTTACTTATTGTCTGCATCACAACAAAACAACAATATGCACCTTGCTGTTGCGTGACAAACTGGTGTAATCCAAATGGTGTGGAAAAGGCTGTTTTTTCTTGAGATATGAGGAGCCAAGGGCCAATACCCCTTTGTTAAGTCCAGTGTCGAATAAAAGCGAGCAGCACCTAACCGATCGAGCAACTCGTCAATGTGAGGCATTGAGTATGCATTGAATTTAGACACCGCATTGACTTTTCTGTAGTCTACACAGAACTGGACTGACCCATCGGTCTTGGGTACCAGGACCACCAGGCTGCTCCAGTCACTGTGCAACTCCTTGATTATGCCCATGTTGAGCATGGCCTGAACCACCTTTTTTTTTGTATTCGGGTAAGCGGTAAGGGCAACTATGCACCACCACTCCCGGGGCTGTTTCACTGTGGTGTTCTATGAGGCAAGAAGTTGCCTCATAGAACACCAAGTTGCAAGAAGAATTTTCCAATGTGTTCTTGCCCCTTCCCAACCACACCCGCCTCATAGAACACCACAGTGAAACAGCCCCGGGAGTGGTGGTGCATAGTTGCCCTTACCGCTTACCCGAATACAAAAAAGGGTGTGGTTGGGAAGGGGCAAGAACACATTGGAAAATTCTTCTTGCAACTTGGCAACCCTCTGTGAGTTGTGCCAGTGAGAGGTCTCCACAAGGGACCGGAGCAGTTTGAGTGGTCACTTTAGTGGTTTTTATCTCCGGCCCCAGCTCCATCTTCTCTGGAACTACTGACACCACCACAGGGATCCCCTTGTTCCAATGTTTTAATAGGTTGAGGTGGTATATTTGCAGAGCCCTGCCCCTATCTGTTCACCTCACCTTATAGTCAACGTCCCCAATTCGCCTTGTGACCTTGAAGGGCCCTTGCCACTTGGCGAGTAATTTGGAGCTCGACGTGGGCACTAAAGCCTAAGTCACAACCGGCCGTACGTGCTCCTATGGCCAGTCTATGTGCAAAAAACGCAAGAAACGCACGGAGGGCGTGCGTGTGACGTGCTGATTTTCGAGCCGTAGACTGGCCGCAGACCGGCCGCAGAGGTTCTTTGTCATGTCAAACAAACTCTATGGGTGCTTACATTTTTTTCAGGTTGCAAGACAAACTTACAGCCAATGTGCGTCTTTCTCCACGAACAAAAAAATGCAGCGATTTGGGAAACGCCAAAAATCGCACGGCCAAAAAATCGTACGTCCGGTTGTGACCTAGGCTTAACATGAGTACTTTGTCTCCTGGCGTGAATTCCCTAAGGCGTGTACCCGTCGTACAGCTGGTCTTGACATTCTTGTGCCTGTCACAAATTCTCCTGAGTTAAGTGCATAAGGGTGTAGAGCTTTGCACGCAGGTCGAGAACGTATTGAATTTTGTTTTTACTAGGTGAAGGTTCCTCCTTCCAATTTTCTTGCAGCACGTCTCAAATGCCGTGCAGCTTTCACCCATACAATAATTCAAACAGGGAAAATCCCATGGAGGCTTGCAGGACCTGTCGTACTGCGAATAACAGGGGCTTGAGCCATTTATTGCAATTACATGCATCCTCACTTACAAATTTCTGAACTATATTTTTGAGGGTTTGGTTAAAGCACTCCACTAAACCGTCCATTTCTGGGTGAAAAATGCTGGTGCGGATAGATTTAATTCCCAACAACTCATACAACTCCTGCAGTGTGTGACATAAATGTAGTGCCTTGGTCTGTCAGGATTTCTTTCAGAATCCTAACCTGGGAGATAACACAGAAGAGCGCCATACTGCATGTGGAGATATTACGGAGAGGCACTGCTTCTGGATATTATGTTGCATAGTCCACTAGGACTAAATGTGGCAGCGGGGGCGTGGTCAAGCGCCGGTCTGTGACAGGAGGGCGGAGTCAGGGAAGGTGAGTGGCAGAATCACTACACCTGAGAGCAATTAACCTGTGTTTGTGTGTCTTCCCAGTGACCGCGCCCTATATAAGGAGGGAGAGCAGAGAGCAGAGGATCCCTCTCCCGAACCAGACACCCGATGTGTGTGTGCGCGAGTGTCTGTCTGTGTGTTTGAGAGACCACTGAAAAGTGTGTAAAATAAAAAAGATTACGAAACTTAGCTCTGTCCTGCCGTCTTCTGTGCTCCTCCCTTCTACACGAACCGCTACACTAAAATAAAGCAATATCCACGTAATGACTGATCTAATGGCCTGACGAGATCCATACCAATTCTCTCAAAGGGGGTCTCGATTAGAGGGAGAGGGTGCAAAGGCACTTTTGGAGTGGCCACAGGATTTACTAACTGGTATTTGCGGCACGCCGCACGCCACCGACGAATGTCCCCGCGAATCCCTGGCCAATAGAACTGGACCATTATTCAGGCTAGTGTCTTATCCTGCCCTAAGTGTCCGGCCATGGGATTAAAGTGAGCTGCATGGAACACGAGTTCCCTGCGGCTCTTAGGGATTAGCAATTGGGTTAACTGTTCACCGGTTTGAGTGTCCTGTGTCACTCGGTACAACCTATTCTTAATAATAGCGAAATACAGGAAGGCCAGTGTCACGTTTGGCTGGAGAGTTTGACCATCGATTACTCTCACTTGGTCAAACGCATGACGCCTCATCTCATGACTGCTCTAACGGGAAATCCTCAAGGGAATCCCCGAGAGAGGGAGGAGGGGCGAGCTGCTCCTCACTCCTTGTATCGCCCTGACACAATGCTGACATTGACGGCTCTGTAACAGCTTCCCTGGTCAATGCCACACCAGGATCTCCCCGTGACTAATGCAGGACCCACCCCCTACTATGTGTTCCATTAATCCTTTGAATCTTGGCCAATCAGTCCCCAAAATCAGAGAGTGGGTGAGACAAGGATTAACCGCTGCCTTTATTCTCTGCTTTTCTCCCCGGAATAGAATGTGGATGGACACTACTGGGTAGTTGTGAACATCCCTGTGTACACACAGAACCTTCACCATTTGTGCTCTCCCAGTGCCTCACCTTGCACCAGGCTTTGGTGGCTTGAGGTCTGATTACAGCTGGAATCCACCAAATGCATGATACGTATCCCCTTGGACACTTACTGGTATGCAATACTCCCCAGCCCGATTTGGGGCGGTCTCTGGCACATCAGGGATCTGGATCACCTCTCCCACCTCCATCACAGAGCATTGATTCTGGAGATGTCCCAGCTCCCTGTAGCGCCAGCACACTGGCCCAGGCTTCTACTCTGCACTGGTGTTATAGGCATCACTCACCTGAGGGTGAGGAGACACAAACAGGAAGGGAAAGATGGGAGGACACCACAGAAGCAGGGGCCGGCTCCTCCCCAGCCAGCACCCGTGGGGGAATAGGGCAGGGGGAGAGAAGAGGCAATACATCCGCCTGCCATCGGAACCGCTGCCAGATGGTCCTCCGCCAATTCGATGACTTGTTCTGATGACACTGGGTGATGACACTGGACCCACTCTGTCATTCCTTCTGGAAGTCACGCGCCGAACTGTTCCAGTGTCACCAGGTCGATGATTCCATCGGCATCATGGTCGTCCGCCCTTAGTCATCACAGGCAGGCGTCTTGGAGCTGTTGGCCAAATGCAAACGTCCGGCCAACTTTCTCCAATATTAGCATCCGGAAGCACTGATGGTGTTGTTCCAGGGAGCGGCTGACATGCTGCAGGATGGCTCGCTTCAAGTCTGCATATACAAGCCGGCAGGGAGCTGCTGCGTGGCGAGCTGCACCTCACTGGTCAGTAGTGGAAGAAGGCGCGCCACATACTGCTCAACTGGCCACCCCCATGCTTCGGCTGCTTGCTCGGAGAGAGCGATGAAGGCTTCCGGATCGTCATGCGGGCCCATCTTTGTAAGGAGTTACCCTTACAAAGTGGGGACCCTCCCCACTAACCACGTTAGTGGGGAGGGTCAGCTGCGGTGGCGGTCAAGGACCCCACCAACTAGAGCAGGTGCCAGAACGCCTGGCGATCTTCCTGCTGGGCCAGCACCAAGGCTTTTGAAGCGTTACTCCTGCTCCTTTTGGAGGGCGATCAGCGCTTGATGATGGTTTTGTTGGGCGGTAGCGAGGGTATGGATGAGGTCCTTGAATGGGGAGGACTTCATGGGTGGTTCCCTTCAGTATCCCGGGTTTCGGCACCACTGTAATAAGCCCTGATGTGGGTGGAGTACTGAAGCACGGCAGGCAAGAGATGATGTTCACACACTTTACTTTTATGATTGTCGCTTTTCAGTTTCATTCGTTTGCTCACTTGCTCGCTCGCTACTCAGACACACACACGTGTTCTGGTCAGGAGAGCTCCCTTCTCTTTGCTCTCTCCCTCCTTTTCCACCCCCTGCTGTCCCAAGTTCTTGAACTGACTCTTCTTGGCAATCCTCTCAAGGCTGCGGTCATCCCCATTGCCTGTGCACCTTTTCCAGTCAGCCTTTTCAGCAATGACCTCCTGTGGCTTACCCTCCTTTTGGAGGGTGTCGATGATCATCTTCCGGACAACTGTCAAGTTAGCAGTCTTCCCCGTGAATGTGGTTGCATGTACTGAACTAGACTGAGAGGTACACGGTATTTATACTGTTTTACTCAAAATGAAATACTATAATATTTAGATTTTTTTTTTGCACTGTAGACTGTAATTATCAAAATTTAATTAGCGTGCTTTCCAATGAAGGTACCGCGCCTTTAAATTTGATACCTGGTGGGTGCGTAAGTTCCAATAGAATAACTAGAAACAAACAAAGGGAACTCGCACACCTATATGCCGATGTAATAATGTACTTTTATTGCATATTAAAACAAAAAGTGCTACCCAAGTGCTACCCACTTTTCACTTGGGTAGCACTTTTTGTTTGTTTTAATATACAATAAAAGTACATTATTACATCGGCATATAGGTGTGCGAGTTCCCTTTGTTTGTTTCAAAATTTAATTAGAAAATACTTGAAACATTTTAGTTTACGTTTTATGAGTCTAGGATATTTTCAATTTTTACTTTTGTTAAAAAAAGTGATGGAAAATATTGAATTTTTCATATTCGAATTGTTTGAGATGTGCTAGTATAGTCAATATTATAGACTGAATAAGATATGTTTATGTTGACTGATCTAGGGCAGTGTTTCTCAACCACTGGGCCGCGGCCCATTAGTGGGCTGCGAAGCGTCATCTAGTGGGCCGCAGATTTTTTTTCAAGTTTGAAGCCAAATACTAAATAGTTCAGGATGTCGTAGTGTCCCAAATCTGGAAGCACACCTTTCAAGTGGAATAAATACATTTGTGGGTAAATTAAGAAGAACACAACTTCATTATTGTCACGGTCCTCCTTTGCATTTAACTTATTCTTGTGTTAATTGATCAGACTCCACTGTTGGATCATTAATCCCTTTTGACTGAGAATGCCCTGCATGCATGGTTTTATGTTGGCTTCTGGCACATCCGTACAGTTTTAAATACAATACCTACAATTAAAAATAGGTACCCTATGGGTTCATCTGGCCACTGCTTACAAATTAAAATTGTTTTCTGATGCTATATCCATACAGTAAATATAGCATATATACCATGTTATCAATTTTACTAGCCTCATCTCTTGCAAGCGTCACCAAGGCTTGTAGTATTTTGGTTACCAATTTTGTTCACAACACTGTGCTTTGAACAAAACACAGTAAACTACATCTTGTTTTCAAAATAGTAAGAAAGCACTTGTTCATGAATTGTCTTAGAAGCATTATTTCATACTAATAAGCACATTTTGTTTCACAAGTATAGTTTAAAGACACAAATAAATTAAATTAAAAAATTAAAGTGAATAGCAGAAGTTTGACCAATTATACTTTTAACTTTTAGTTTTCACAAAGGAGCTGATTTATTCCCACATGGGACTTTTGTAATTGCAAACCGAGTGAATCGCTCAAAAAATTCCAACGTTGTCTTTGCTGCCTTCTCTTGTTTTTGTTGAATGGCTGGAATTCTTGGCGTAAATATCTGCCAAAAAGCTAGGAAAAAAAAACTTACAAAACCTTTCATTTGACCTTTCAGAAGGACCAAACAAAAGCTGTGATAATCAAAAGGTAAATTTTCTTAAAACAAACACCACTTACTTGATATTGAATCAGTAGCCTTGGTGAACCACAAGGTGAATTTTGTTTATCTTTTTATCTGCCGATTATCTTCCGATACTATGAAGTTATAACGAGGTTTATCTTATTTCGTTTCTGGTTCTGATTGGTTCTGAAGTTTTTCAAGAAGTAGAACAGGTAATCGAACTTGATCAAGGTAAGTGTTGATTGGTTATGAAGTTTCACTATTGTTACACTCATTCTTACAACACAGTGACATAGTGGCTTCACCACTCATTCTTGTGTACCTTTTGATAACACGAGAGCAACTGTTCGTATCATGAGATTATGACTCGCCTTTCTGGTGATTGTAATGCACATGTGCAGTGCACTATTATTACACTCATTCTTACATTCTTACAACACAATGACATAATGACTCTGCCTCTATGAGGCAGTAGCCACAAAAACAGTTTTTTTTTATTGCATTTACTAAATTTCTGGGCTCCCGTCTGTGACAGGGAGTGATGTTGCATTCCGTTAATACACTTTACAATACATTATTAGATTCTAATAGAATAGATGATCCAAAATAATTTATCTTTTTTAATGGGCTTTGACTTGTTACAAGTATGAATAGGTGGACCTCGAAGCAGAAAAGGTTGAGAACCCCTGATCTCGGGGACATGATTTATAAATAATGTCACAAGAGAAACTCTCAATCTCTTTTGTTTTATTCATTTATTTTACAAAAATAGCATTAGAAATATTGTTCCAACTATGAATACAGATTTTGTGTGCGCCATTTTGAAATGTTACTGGGAGTCTGTATATGTATACAGTTAGGCCCATAAATATTTGGACAGAGACAACATTTTTCTAATTTTGGTTCTGTACATAACCACAATGAATTTTGAACAAAACAATTCAGATGCAGTTGAAGTTCAGACTTTCAGCTTTAATTCAGTGGGTTGAACAAAATGATTGCATAAAAATCAGAGGAACTAAAGCATTTTTTAAACACAGTCCCTTCATTTCAGGGGCTCAAAAGTAATTGGACAAATCATCTCATCTCATTATCTCTAGCCGCTTTATCCTTCTACAGGGTCGCAGGCAAGCTGGAGCCTATCCCAGCTGACTACGGGCGAAAGGCGGGGTACACCCTGGACAAGTCGTCAGGTCATCACAGGGCTGACACATAGACACAGACAACCATTCACACTCACATTCACACCTACGGTCAATTTAGAGTCACCAGTTAACCTAACCTGCATGTCTTTGGACTGTGGGGGAAACCGGAGCACCCGGAGGAAACCCACGCGGACACGGGGAGAACATGCAAACTCCACACAGAAAGGCCCTCGCCGGCCACGGGGCTCGAACCCGGACCTTCTTGCTGTGAGGCGACAGCGCTAACCACTACACCACCGTGCTGCCCCTTGGACAAATTAAATAATTGTAAATAAAATGTTCATTTCTAATACTTGGTTGAAAACCCTTTGTTGGCAATGACTGCCTGAAGTCTTGAACTCATGGACATCACCAGATGCTGTGTTTCCTCCTTTTTAATGCGGTGCCAGGCCTTTACTGCAGCGGTTTTCAGTTGCTGTCTGTTTGTGGGCCTTTCTGTCTGAAGTTTAGTCTTTAACAAGTGAAATGCATGCTCAATTGGGTTGAGATCAGGTGACTGACTTGGCCATTCAAGAATATTCCACTTCTTTGCTTTAATAAACTCCTGGGTTGCTTTGGCTTTATGTTTTGGGTCATTGTCCATCTGTATTATGAAATGCCGACCAATCAGTTTGGCTACATTTGGCTGGATTTGAGCACACAGTATGTCTCTGAATACCTCAGAATTCATCCGGCTGCTTCTGTCCTGTGTCACATTAATTAACAATTGTGACCCAGTGCCACTGGCAGCCATGCATGCCCAAGCCATCACACTGCCTCTGCCGTGTTTTACAGATGATGTGGTATGCTTTGGATCATGAGCTGTACCACGCCTTCACCATACTTTTTTCTTTCCATCATTCTGGTAGAGGTTGATCTTGGTTTCATCTGTCCAAAGAATGTTCTTCCAGAACTGTGCTGGCTTTTTTAGATTTTTTTTTTAGCAAAGTCCAATCTAGCCTTTTTATTCTTGAGGCTTATGAGTGGCTCGCACCGTGCAGTGATCCCTCTGTATTTACTTTCATGCAGTCTTCTCTTTATGGTAGATTTGGATATTGATACGTCTACCTCCTGGAGTGTGTTGTTCACTTGGTTGGCTGTTGTGAAGGGGGTTTCTCTTCACCATGGAAACTATTCTGCGATCATCCACCACTGTTGTCTTCTGTGGGTGTCCAAGTCTTTTTGCATTGATGAGTTCACCAGTGCTTTCTTTCTCAGGAAGTACCAAACTGTAGATTTTGCCACTCCTAATATTGTAGCAATTTCTCAGATGGGTTTTTTCTGTTTTCGCAGCTTAAGGATGGCTTGTTTCACCTGCATGGAGAGCTCCTTTGACCGCATGTTTTATTCACAGCAAAATCTTCCAAATGCAAGCACCACACCTCAAATCAACTCCAGGCCTTTTATCTGCTTAATTGAGAATGACATAACGAAGGAATTGTCCACACCTGCCCATGAAATAACCTTTGAGTCAATTGTCCAATTACTTTTGGTCCCTTTAAAAACAGGGTGGCACATGTTAAGGAGCTGAAACTCCTAAACCCTTCATCCACTTTTAATGTGGATACCCTCAAATGAAAGCTGAAAGTCTGGACTTTATGTCCATGTCCATTATATAACTATAACTTGAATATGTTTCAGTAAACAGGTAAAAAAACAAAAAACAAAATTTGTGTCAGTGTCCAGTTATGTATGGACCTAACTGTATATCATTCAAACAAGCCACATTTAAATAAAAAGTGTGCATGCTATTTTAGTCTTTTCACTATCCTGACACACAATTCAGCAACAAAAATTCCCAGATTTCCCTATCCACCTACTGTCACTAAACATATGAGTGGTGTGTTTCAAAATGCATATTTAGATGTGGTAGATTTGAAATGAAGCTCATGATAAGTCATGACAGTGATGGAAGGTGTTGGAGAAACTGAGATCGTCACTGTGTTTAGCATCACTCTGCATGATCATGAAACTTTTACAGGTCAACTTGGAAACCTCATAGACTGGGATCATTTTTGGTATGATGTGCCATCTTGTTAATATCACATTTAATCCTTCAGAAGATTGAAGAATGTAAAGTCATGTGTCAAGTATAAACCAGGCCCTTTTGTGTTGTGTCTGACCATATCACACCACACTGGTATGGATTTTTTTTTTTCCTATAGCATCATGTCACATTTTATTCCTTATATTCTTCAAAGCTGGAAGTAACAGTTTCAAACAATAATTGTGTTTTTAATAATCAGTTCATAAGTTTCTTGCATTGGTGCAGAATCTTTCAAAACAGCATTGCAATGCAATCATACAAACATTTATTTCCATTAGTAGGTATGTTTAATCAACTAATTACTTGCTTTAGTAATTTTAATCTGTATGTATGTGTTTGTAGGCTGAATTAGTGTTTCATCAGCTGCTACCTCATGAGGAGTTCTGTCCACCTGCTCCGAACCCTGAGGACATCATGTATGATGTTGATCAAGGAGAAGAGACCATCTTTGAGAATGATAGTCACAAAGAAGGGGCAGTAATTGAGGGAGAGGATGGGCCTCAAGACAACAAGCAACAAGTGTGTCACTCAGAACCTGCAGAGAGTGCAAACAGTATAGGCCAGTAAATTATGACTGAATATGATTTTCAAAGCCCACCACTGGGGAATAGTCACTAATGAAACGACTATTTGTTAAATCTTTATCTTACATAAGTGACTCCCAGCTTCTCTCTGGGAGATCTACATTTTTGCATATGTAACACTGAGTGTAAGCAAAAAAAAAAAAGCTAATCAGAAATGCTTAAAATACAAAGATAAACTATGCAGGACTGTAAAATTTCGAAACAGAACTGTTCCAAATTATGTAACACTGTTCTGGTCCTGGTCTCTGCTCTTCACTGAGGAACGGTAGAGGAGGATGTACTAGTACTTTACTAATCTTTACTAGCACTCTTCCTTTGCTGCCTGCAAACATTAATGAAAATAAAATAATGGGTTTCCACACACTTCACAGTTACTGTTGTTATATACTTACCATCATGTAAAAGACCTACATTTCTAATCTGATATGAATAGGTCAATATCCAGACTTGTTGTTTGTACCTGAAAACATTGCTGTGGTCCTGACCACACCAGTGTTGGCATAGAAATCTAAAAGCATGCAACTAAAAAGCTACATACTGTCAAATTAAATGCTTGGTGAATAAATAATGCTTGCTCTGTTCCTAACGTCTTTCAAATGTTTCATAACACTTAAAATGTTATTGTGTATTCTGTTGACTTGTGTATGTGAATGCATGTAATTGATCAAAGTGAACACTACAGTATGCTCAAATCATATTTTCTTCAGATTCTTTAGTATGTGATAGAGTTTCTACAGGCTGAACTCCAGTGCAGATTGTGATGTACAGTAGTAATCTGGAACGCCTTGCTGATGAGAGCTCAGAGGAAATTGGCTAGATTGGTTCGAGCTACCAGTAACTCACAACACTAGTCTACAGCCAAAATGCTTCCGAAGTAAATATAGTCAAACTTTATTAATTCTGGGTTGCTGAGAACGAAAATGAAACTTAAAATTGTTCATTGGTGCTAGTTTTCAAGATTGGCTCGATGAATAAATCTATAATTGGGTTTGGATAGTACTTACTTTTTTGGCAAAACAATGAATGATGCAATCTGAAGCCGGCATTGCATCATACATGATATCCTGTTATTCCTAGAAGTGATACAAGTGCCAACTTGTATCACTCTGCTGAACAAATTGCCCTATATCAGCTCAAAAAAAAAAAAATAATCTCGAGTGCATAGTCCTGTATGAAGTCTTTGCTTGACAAGAGATGCTCCATTTCATGGATACAGGAGACAAGCTGTCAAAAAGCACTGAGTACACACTCAATAAGGACTAAACCTATTCAGTACTTCTACATAATTTTTTTTCTTGCACCATTTGATTCATGATACATTTTATTTATATAAACTTTTTGCTGATTTTCTAGTGTTACATAAAAAGAACAGGTGAAATATCATGTAAACCAACCATAAACACGAGACCTAGGTTTACAATTTATACTTAAAACGTTACGATCTTCACAATGTACGTAAGTATAAAATGTAAAATCTTAAATATCTTGGAAGCCATAGCCAATCAGCTGTTTTAATTGTCATATTTGAATTCAACACACCAAATTTCATAACAAACAGCCAATTTCATCTCTGAAGCAGACGACTTCTGAAAAATTGTTGACCAGTGTAATCACACTGTACAACTGTAACGAGCAAAAAAAAAAAAAAATCTTGAAATGCATAATACATCAAACCTTGAGGTGAGTGGGCCAGAACAGCAGAAGACCACATTAGGTTCCACTCCTGTCAGCCAAGAACTGGAATCTGAAGTTATCATGAGCACAGGCTCACCCAAACTGGACAGTTGAAGATAAAAAAGGAATATATATAAATAAATTAACCGGTCTTTTTTTAGTCTTCAGCTGTCTGATTTCGGGAAGTGTGTGCCCATGATGGCCTCAAATTCTTGTTAATGGCTGACAGGAGTGGAACCTGATGTGGTCATCTGCTGTTGTAGCCCATCCACCTCAATGTTTGAGTTGTGCATTCTGAGGTGCTTTATAGTTCACCACAGTTGTAAAGTGTGTTTATTTGAGGTACTATAGACTTCCTGTCAGCTCAGACCAGTCTGGTCATTCTCCTCTGATCTCTCTCAACAAGGTGTTTCAACCTGCTCACCCTCGAGTCACAGGATGTTTTTCGTACCATTCTGTATAAACTTGAGACTGGTGTGTGAAATTTCCAGAACATCAGCAGTTTCTGACATACTCCAACCAGCCTATCTGGCACCAACACCTATACCATTGTTAAATTCACAGAGATCACATTTTTTTCCCATTCTGATGTGAACCTCTTGACCTGGATCTGCATGATTTTATGCATTCTGCTGCTGCCAAATGGTTGGATGATTTGGATAAATGAGCAACTATACAGGTGTTCCTATTAAAGTGGACGTGTGTATGCAGCCAGGTCCATAACTTTTTGGACAGTGCTGTTTTTTTTTTTTTATAATTTTGCCTCTGTACACCACCATACTGGATTTTAACTGAAGCAATCAAGATGTGCTTGAAATGTAGACTTTCAGCTTAATTCAAGAGGCTTAACAAAAAAAAAATCTCATAACTAACATGGCTATAATTCCCATTGCAATTAGGCAATTTTTTTTTACAGTCCCTCCATTTTCGCAGGCTCAAAAGTAATTTGACAATTGACTGATGAGCAGTTTCATGGCCAGATGAGGCCTGTTTCCTCATTATTTTATGATGAAATAAGGAGATAAAAGGTCTAGAGTTGATTCCAAGTGTTGAATTTGCATTTGGCAGCTGTTCATGGGAACTCTCAATATGCAGTCCAAAAAGGTGTTGATGCACGTGAAGGAGACCATCATTAGGCTGAAAAAAACAAAACAGACCTATCAGAGAGAAAGCAGAAACTTTAGTACTGGCCAAGTCAACAATATGTTACATTCTTAAAAAGAAGAAATGTATTGGCAAGCTCAGCAACACGAAAAGGCCTGAAAGACCACAGAAGACAAAGTGGATTGTAGTAGAATTCTTTCCTTGGTGAAGAAAAATCCTTTCACAACATCTAGCTAAGTCAAGAATACTCGCAAGGAGGTAGGGCTGTCACTGTCAAAGTCTACAATCAAGAGACACCTTCATGAATGTAAATACAGAGGGTTTACCTCAAGATGCAAACCACTGGTAACACTCAAGAACAGAAAGCCCAGATTAGACTTTGCTTGAAAGTGTGCCCAGTTCTGGAACAAGATTCTGTGGACAGATGAAACCAAGATTAATTTGTAACAGAATGATGGGAAGAGAAGAGTATGGAGAAGAAAAGGAAGAGGTCATGATCCAAAGCATACCACATCATCTGTCAAACATGGTGAACCAATGGAATTGGGTCACTCACGTTTACTGATTATGTGACTACTGAGAGAATTAGCAGGATGAATTCTGAAATATATAGAGCTATACTTTCTGCACAGATTCAGTCAAATGCCACAAAACTGATCGGACAGCATTTCACAGTACAGATGGACAATGACCCAAAAACATACTGTGAAAGCAACCGAACTTCTTAAGGCAAAGAAATGGAATGTTCTTTCATGGAAAGGCAACTCACTTGAGAGCTGCATTTCACTTACTGAAGACTAAACTGATGGCAGAAAGACCCACAAACAGGCAGCAACTGAAATCAGCTGCAGGAAGGTCTGGCAAAGCATCTCAATGGAGGAAACAGCATGTGGGGATGTCCATGGGTTTCAGACTTCAGGCGGTCATTCAGGGGCGCAGATACATTTTTTTGAACTGGGGGCGACAAAGCTGCCAGCAAACCACCCCCAACATGTGTTGTGCGAGGAATATACTCTGATGCCCTCAGGGCAGCGACATTACTCAGCTAAGACAAAAAAAAACATCACTCCTTCATCCCTGCAACCGTTAGCTTAGGCCTACTAATAAATAAAGAGTAGGAATAGAGCACACCTGTGATGTCTGCTGGGCTACGTGTGTGTGTGTAAAGTGTAAACCAGTGCATCCTGACTTTCTAACTATGCCTGTGTGTTGCGTGAGCGGCAGTCAGTCAACAACTCTTCACAAAGTTTCCTTATGAAACAATATGCTCGCTGAAATTATGGCAGGGAATGCCAGATTAAACATTAAAACTGCCTTCTGAGCACTGTATCTACAGGCTACCACCGAAAGAAGGAGGCTACCAGAAAGGCATCTCTACTCCGTACGATTTTACTTTCACTACGACATTACTTTGAACAGACTATCAAAAAATTGCAAGGTGATATGATAAAGTAAGGCACAGTTTACTTACAGTCGTTGTTTTTTTAAAAAACAATGCAATTGTAGGTGTAATTAATGATTGTGTATGTAGATTGGTATTAAGTGATCAATCTTTAATAATTAAATGGATTTAGTCCCATTGAATCATTTAATTTGACTCATTTGAATTGAATCCTACCATGGAATCAGTCTCATTGAATTGTTTGAAGTGAATCATTCAAATGAATCATCCAGTGAGTCATTCGGTGAATCACTCAGTGAATCAAATGAATCAGTTTAGTGAATCAAATGAATCATTTTAGTGAATCATTTGAAGAATCAATTGAAGAATCATTTAAAATTTGATAATTCAAATTTATCACTTACCAAACTAATTAATTATTCATACACCTTAAGAATTCTTTGACGATGTGGGCGACTTCCAGAAGATATTGGGACAACAGACACGACACCACTTCAATTCTGATAATAATGGAGTTTATTATAAAAAGATTAAAAAAAAGGAACTAATAAAAAAAGTAAAATGAAAATTTAATAATTGAATGGCAACAGAATGAAATCTCAGAATGGAATAATGTTTCTCTGAGTATATATATGTGTGTGTGTATGTGGGTGTGTGTGTGTGTGTGTGTGTGTGTGTGGCTAACTCCCTATGTGTGTGGGGTTAGAGGTTAAAGCTCTGGAATGTGGTGTACCAGGAAGAGCCAGGAACGTTATCTGCAAGGTTTAGTGAGCACGTGTGTGTGTGTGTGTGTGTGTGTGTGTGTGTGTGTGTGTGTGTGTGTGTGTGTAGCCAAGTGATTAGCTTTGTGGCTAACAGACAAAGAAAAGCCTAGCTACACCATGTGCTTCCTTCAGGCCTAGTAAACCATGTGTGTCAAAAACCAGAAATTAATGATTAAAATACATTCAAACAGTCATCTGTAGTTTATATGGCTTTAAATGTAAACAGGAGAATTGCTATCAAGGTTGAATTAAACTTAGGACTTATAATATTTCTCTAATACTGAGACACAGAGGAGCGTTGGCTCTCGTGGCTAACTCCACGTGTTTGTGGAGGAGGAGTTAAGACACCCCCCCCCAGGAATGTGGTCGTACCAGTCAGAGCCAAGGTGATATTGATCTAAACTGAGATCCAGAGGACCTCGTGTTGAGAACAAAGGAGGAGGAGGGGCTCTCCCTAAGCATACAAAGGCCCTCTTTGGAGGCAAAACATTCTGAAATCTTAATGAGGTCACAATATGAGTGAGTTAAAGGAAATTAGAATGTTAGGAGAGAGAGAATCATGTAAAAACTTATTGATTAACCAAATTAAAATCAATAGTACCAAATAATAGGGAATCAAAATTAATAAATCAGTGTACACACTTATTCCTGACTATAACTTTACACTTCGTGAATTAATTACTGTCTAGACTAATATTATTTATCTGTGCCCAGTGCCAGTCTTAATTCAAAAGTCTCGCCTTTCTGTAGCAAGCGGAGAATCTCTGATGAATCAGATGTTCACAGGAGCCTGGAGAGGTTCTTTGGAGAAGCTTCGTAGTTCGTGAGGAGGAAAGTTCCGTGCACGAGTCTAAAGAAGTGGAACCCGCTGTTCTTTAAAAACTCAGTAGACTGCTTTCACTTGCAGCTGCGTGCGCGTAAAAGAAAATGGAGGAAAAACCGGTTTTTAACTCGTTTGAGTTGAAGCTCGCGTGTTTCCGGTATCTGCCGTGATCAAGAGCAGACACGGAGAGGAAATTGCGTTGGAGCGTGTTTCGGACGGTCCGATGGTGAGCGTCTCTCTATGGTCCGTTCTCCGCTGAGTCCAGACACCAGAGACACAAAATGGTGTATTCCAAGCACTTTTGAATCTCATGGAGATGATGTAAGTGATCCCGCCCAGGCGTGACGTAGTCATGTGGAAGTTGTAGTTCTTAGACACAAGATGGCGGCATGATACCTACATTCCCCCTTTTGGTCTCAGGGGTATGACGGAGTCATAGCACTGAGAGCACCGTACCGTATCATCGCCGTGTCCATAGTCCTTGAGGTAGACTTGTTCCGTACAGTTCATGGTGTCCTGTGAAGACTGTGTAAACTTGTGAGTTCCAGTGAGTTGGAGGTAGAGGCATTTGAGCATACAATCACCATAGGCACTTGGGCAGATAATCACTATCTAACTAGATTAGGGTTACCTCAAAGTTCAAACAGTGAACGTTACATATTTTTCCAGTGAAGACTACATATATACTTCATTTCAGTGAACACTACATATATACTTCATTTCCTACTCAAAGAAAATAATAAAACAAGAAAAGAGAGGAAGTGGAGTAGAGAAAAGAAGTGTTAGTGGTTAGGGGTTAACCTAATCTTCTGGCACGGTAACGGCAGCAGTTGGTTTGGCCAGAAAGCGTGCGCTACTATGGCCGAAGCTGTCAGGAACGCAGACTCCTTTATCCACCTTGGCGTATAGCGTCGCTATTCGTTGTGTAGCATGCATGCGATACCAGCAGAAAAGACCCAGCCACAGAGAAGTAGTCCCAAAACAATCAGACTTATGATAGATCCTAGGTCAAGTGACTCTCGGATCCGAGTTTGGGAGACTATGGTTGAAATTCCATTCTGACCTAAACTAAATTTCACCGTTTTAGTCCCTTCAACCAGCAATTGCTGTTGGAGGGTGTTACCGATCTCCAGATCATAACCTTCGAATGCATCTATCATCTCAATTTCCGAATCGTACCTGTCAGTACTAAGATGGTGTAGGGTGATGTCATCTATGTGAATGGTGGCTCCCTGTGGTACACTAAGGAACACCGTTTGGTTTGGGATTTTCATTCTTGTGGCTGTGTGGTGTTGGTTGTATGACATCAAGATTTCAGTTTTTGGGGTGTTAACAAACCCACCGACTACCAGCTCTTTCTACTCTAGTTTCCATATCCTCGTCCTTTGCGGACATTTGACCTACACACTTTTGTTCGGGCGCTTTCGCCCTCAGACCGCACAGGCGATCCATAGTGTCTCTAATAAATGGGTTGCTTGGGCAGACCCAGTGGATGTCTTTAGTGGAGGTGCACATCTCTAGGTTGGGAATAAAATAGACAGAGGGGTTGTCGTCATGGTATGCTACCATGGGTGGTGTTTGTATGCGTATACGGACATTGTCCTTCCAGAAACCTACGTTGAGGACAGACTTGAGTCTATATATGTTGTTTCTCTCAATGATGGGTAGATTTAGTATGAAACCTATCTTGAAATCTTGTGGACTCACAAAAATGGGAATAGCACTGCCAAGACTATATGCCAGGTGTATTTGTGAGGAATGCACGTCTCTAGTAGTAGTAGTGGATTGTAGTATATTCTCCACCAAGCTAAGGGGTGTGAGATACGATGGGACCTTGCCACTACTCAGGGAACTAATTGAGTCACCTACTTCTCTAAGCAGGTCTTGCATTAAATCCCTTATGTCTCTGACATCTTTGATCTCGTTCTTGATTCTTCCAGCCAATTTGTCTACAGTCTGCATAGTGTTATGTATTAGATCAGTATGCAGGTTAACGGTTAGTATAGTTCCCTGCAGGGATCTGCCTAAGCCCTGCAGCTCGAATTGTTGGATAAGCAGTTTCTCTCGGATCTCTGGCATTTCCTTTTGCAGAATGCTAACTTCCTTTTTCAGCGTATTCAAACTGACTGTGTTGGCTGCAGAGAGACCAATAGAAAACAAGGATCCAATGGCAGATGCACCGATAATTAAACCCCCGAGGAACCTTTTCTGACGTATTTTACCACTCAGTTCTTCCTCGGTGACTATGAATTTCTGTAACTGTTCTAGCATGTGGGTAGTGGTGCGTTTAGCGTGTACAACTACATTAGATATCTCGCCATTTGGTCCGTTATCGTCACTTGAAGGTATCAGTGACCTGAAGTGTTTGCGGTATACGGGCCATGGGTCTAGTCGGGCGTATACCCGTTGAGTGTGGATGCGACAGTTTGTAAGAAGGAGCCCAGGAGCCTCCTGCAGGATGATGCCAGCTGGGGGGCCAGGCTCCACCACCTCACTTGACTGACTCAGTTGTAGGGTGAGGAGGATGCACAGGATTCCGAGGGAGTCCATTCTGTAACATACAGAAGGATTTCTTTTATTTTATTGGGTTGATAAGTGTGATCGGGAATGTTAGTGTACGCTTATGAGTGAGTGAAGCATACAAGCTAAGTAGACAGGATGGGCCTAGCTATCGTCCACCCCCTTTTGGAAGGAGGACTGTTCAAAAGGTTTGATTTGATTGCTATGAATCCATCGGTAGGAGGGCGTCTGATTAGGCTTGGACGTCCTGATGCGGTACGCAACGGGGGACAGTTTTCCCATGATTTCGAAAGGTCCTGACCAGTGTGGTAGGAACTTCTTTGAGACGCCTATCGGCTTGGTGAAATTGAAGTAGAGGACTTTGTCGCCTATTTGGTAATCGTGATAGGAGGCTTTTCGATCATAGTAGGCCTTTTGTCCCTTCATGCTCGCTTCGAGATTCTTTTGGGCCCATGCGAAGGTGGATTGTAGGTGGCGTTGTAGGTCACTGACGTGCGGTGTATGCGGTGGCGACGCTCACGTCCTCTAGTCGGTATAGGAGATGCAGTGGGAGAACCATTTCTCGCCCAGTCATCATCTCAAAAGGTGCGACTCCAGTGGTGCGATGAGGGGTGGACCTGATGGCCATTAGCACCAAGGGAAGTTTCACATCCCAATCTTTACCATGGTGGGTGACATACTTTCGCAGCATGCTCACAATGGTTTGATTGGCTCGCTCAACCTGACCAGAGGATTGAGGGTGGTACGCGATATGGAATTTCGCCTCAACGCCTAACATGTTCCACAGCGCAGCCATTACACCAGCAGTGAAATGGGTGCCCTTGTCAGAGTCGATGGATAGAGGAAGGCCCCAGCGACTGAACACATGGTTCATGAGAAGGAGAGCAGTAGTCTCTGCGGTATCATTAGGGGCTGGTAGACACTCTATCCATTTTGTGAAAGCGCATGTGACGGTAAGGAGGTATTTGTTACCCCGGGAAGACTTTGGGACCGGACCGATCCAGTCCATTTGGAGGTTGGACCAGGGAAAGGAAATTCCGCGACTTTGCAGGGGAGCTCTATTTAGCGGTGTGGATGGGCGAAATTGACAACAGACCAGGCATCCTTTGACATACTCGGTTACGTCTTTGATCATGAGAGGCCAATAGACTATTGGCTGGAGAGTCTTGTAGGTGGCGTTAGCGCTCCTATGACCTCCACATGGACTGTCATGAGCATATTGCAAGACAATCCCTCTGTGGTCCAGGGGGACAACCCAGCAGGGTGGTCCTTGGCCACAAGGCACATACACCAGGAGCCCTTTTTCAAGCTTTAGGCAGTGCTGGAGGTTATGGAGGTGTTTTAGGTCTTTTGACTGTTTTAGCGCCACTTCTGATATGGGGAATGCCTCTGGGTCTGTGAGAAAGTTGCGAATCTGGCTGATATTTGGATCCCTGTTCTGCATAGTTACCAGGTCTGCGTCTCCTGGTTGTCGACCTAAATGGACGGTCAACGACTGGGGTGTTAAGTCTTCGTGCCCTTCTCTAGCCTTTCGGCGAGTAATGGCATTCACGACGTGACACGGTTTCTCAGGGAGCCATTCCTCCTGGAACTCCCAGGGGGAACCATCCACAGCACCTGCTTTGGCGAGGCGATCCGCCTCATCATTGCCAATTTTATCAGGTCCAGGGACTTGAGAGTGTCCTTTCACCTTTTTCCAATACACAGTCATTCCCTTACCTGCCACCAGTTTGTCACATGCCAGGAAAAGTTCAGAGTGTTTCATTACTTTTCCTCTAGCATTTTTCATGTCATTTATTTTCCATGTGGGAAAGTGAGAAATAAAACTGTGACGGGCATAGTTGGAGTCAGAGCAGATAACTAGTTGCTCAATGCCCACTTCGCTGGCTTGTTGCAAAGTGATGAGCACTGCCACTATCTCTGCATATTGGCTTGTCCTGGCTCCGATTTGGTATTGGTATTGTCCTTCCAGAGGACCTGTTATCCAAACAATACCAACGCCGGCTCGCAGTTTATTCTCATGACGGGAGGAACAACCGTCTACGTAGACCACGGGAAGGTCTTTGCACGAGTTATCGTCATAATAGTGGTGGTCTGACGGAAGGGAGGGTGTTGTTAAGAGGGCAGGATTTTGTCTTGCATCCTCTTCGCAATCGCAGTGCTAGCAATCAGCCAAGCCTTGGCCCAGTGCCATATTATGGTTTGGGGCATACTTCACCTCAATGTCATAGCCCTGTAAGGCCATCATCCATGTTGCGATGCGACTATTGGACACCCTTCCGTCTCTTAGTCTTTGACTGTTCAAGAAAGAGACATCTCACCAACCTGTCTCCATCACCACTTTCTGACCACCAGTGTAACTGCGGAAATGTTCGATGGCCCAAACGGTGGTTAAGAGGGCTTTCTCGCAGTTTGAGAATTTAAGCTCCACACTGCTAAGTGAACGGCTAGCGTATGCAACGACTCGCCTGTCCTTATCATACTGCTGTGATAAGGCAGCACTATAGCAGTGGGTGGAGAAGCTGGCTTCAAGGTAGAATGCTTTGTCCTTGTTTGGATAAGCAAGACAGGGTGCGGAGCACAATTTCTGCTTCATTTCTCTGAAAGCCTGTTCTTGAGGACTGTCCCACTGGAACTCCTTATCCTTTCGGAGGAGCTCGGTAAGTGGTCTCGCAATTTCTGCGTAGTCCTCAATGAACTGCCTGGAGTAATTGCAGATGCCTAGGAAACTCCTAAGTTCTGACACATTAGTGGGGGCTTGAATGTTTTGGACGGCTTGGATCCTCCCAGACTGGGGTTCGATGCCGTCAGGCCCCACGAGCAGGCCAACGTATTCAACTTTTGTGCGACACCACTGGCCCTTGGTAATGGAGAGCTTGGCTCCAGTGTTAGCAAGCTGAGTAAGGACATGTCGAATCTCAAGTAAATGAGCTTCGAACGTCTGTGATCGGATCAGAATGTCGTCAACGTAAATCAAGTTTCCGCGGGCAGCAGCATCGCTCATAGCCTTGTGTAGGAATATGTTGAATTCCGCTGGTGAGTTGGAGTACCCAAAAGGGCACCGGTTCCAGGTGAACTGTCGATTCGCGAAGGAGAACGCCAGTTTGTACTGGTCCTTAGGATCGACTTTCATCGTCCAGAATCCACTAGCCACGTCGGCAGTGGAGAAAAACTTAGCGCCTCTCACCTTGGCGAGTTCCTGGTCGAGATGGATCATTGGCCATCTTGACAGGGGAACTTTCTTATTCAACTGTCTGTAGTCAATGGTGAGGCGCCATTTGCCGTTAGGTTTCAGCACAGGCCACAAAGGAGAATTGTATGTGGAATTACATTCTCGAATGATCTGCTTCTTTAGCAAAGTGTTTATGACCTCTTGGATAGAGTCATAAGCTGCCAGAGGGATTTTGTACTGGCGCACAAACGTTGATTGTGCATCCGGATCCGTGGGGATCCGTATGGTGTGGAGGTCGGTGACTCCGCAGTCGTTAGAGTCCCGTGACCAAGTGTCTTTGAAGTCATAAAACAACTGGCGAAGTTGTTGTTTCTGAGAGTCCGAGGTTAGGCTATCAGCCTTGGTAAGCTGTTGTTGGACCTCCAGGTCGAACCCGGGATATGGTTCGCCTATTGAGGAATCTACAGTGTCGGACGCAGGAGTGTTTTCATCCGGCTGAGAGGAGAGTGCATATACCGTCATGCTCTCTTCGGTGTCAACTTTGGCCATGGCAACTCTGTCATCGCACAGCATGTCGTGTGGCTCGATACGAATCATGTTATGGGGGACAGTGAAGAAGGTAGTCCTACCGTCTTCTGGTCCAACCAAAGAAAGAGGCAGTTCGCCTATGACTGGAACCGTTAGTTCAAAGTCATGAAATGATCTGTCTATCAACAGACCTACGGAATAATGCGCAGGCACGGTGACAGGAGAGTTGGTCAAGTTTTGCATGAGGATGTAAGAGGAACGATGGTTCAGTTGAAGCAGAGGAGTGCCACAAACTGTTAAGTTGCGTTCCAAGAATGGGGGCAGAGGCTGGAAGAAAGCCTCTGAAGATGGGAGCTCTTGACCTTTCAGAATGACTAACTTAAGGGGAAAACCAGCCGTCCTAGCAGGAATGACAACGTCAAACTCACTAGCTACCTGGCATGCCTGAGGGATGGTTTGCCCAGAGAGCATGCGCTCGAGGTCAGCGAGGAGTGGATGTTTGTTGATGTTGGCTTGAGTCCAGATTACCTGGTTCACCCTGTCTATCTGGGCTCCTAGCCTAACCAGAATGTCTGCTCCAATGAAGAGTGGATTAGAGAGTTGAGGGATCACACTCAAGAAATGGAGGAGCTCTTTTGTTCCGATTGTCATGGTCACAGCACAGACGCCAATAGCCTTAACAAAGGTTTGAGGTTGTTTGGCGGAGAGAAGTCGATAGCTTTTCCGCCCAAACATGGGACAAGAATGGCTTTGACACAGTGTGTCAAACAAAGTCTGGCTGATGGCTGATTTCTCAGACCAAAGCGTCATAGCTGCATTGAGGACCGTGGTCCCGTTGACTCGCACTTCACCTGATAGAATAGGGCAGTACATAGCTGAGGTTGAGTTGCTCAGAGAGCAAAGGAAGGAAGTGTGGTTTTCCAGAGAGTTGTGGCCACTAGGGGGAGTCATGATGTCTGGTGTTTGTGCACCAGACTCGGTGTACAAAGACATGAATTGAGGTTCATCAGGAATTTGGTCTCCCGTGGCGCCTGGTTGATCAGTGTCTGCACTGATCTCGTTGCAGCGGGCTTGTGCCTGTTTTGAGGGACCCGACGACGGGTAGGTCGTGACTTGGGCCCACAATTGACTGCAATGGCAATCAATGAGTGGCGCCAGCCTGTCAAGTAGGTCTTGGCCAATCAGTAGTTCTTCCATACCCACGGAGCTAACGTAGGTGGGATGTGTGATGGACACACCTTGGAATGTGAGTCTCAACCATGCCGTTTGGGTTACTGGGGCTTTGTTCTGTGTGAAGCTGATTAAGTTCATGTTGCAGGGCTTTGTTGGAATTGGGTCACCTTGTGAGAGCCGTGTCTGAGAGATGGTGGCAAAGACTTCAGCACACATGAGCGTGATCTCTGATCCAGTATCCAGGAGGGCGTGGAGGGTGGCTATACCCTCGACCACCATGGTGGTGTAAATGCACTTAGCATTGCCCTTCCTGACTAGGTCGCCTAAGAACTGCATCAGAGGTACGTTTTGTGGGTGTGCCTTCACCACCAGGGGGGGCTCTATATCCGGATCATCACCTGCGGTTTCACAGAAATCTTCTCCCCACTTCACGAGATATACTCGTGGTTCCCGGCCTAGTCACGCCGACGGGCGGACTTCGGCATCCTTCTTGGGCTCTTTTGTTTTGTTGGTTGAGGAGTTTGACTGGTTTTGTAACAGTTTCCGAAATTCAGCCAAGCAGGCCCTCATAGAGTCCAGTTCTGAGTGGGACTCATCCGGTTGGTCTGAGCCACTGTGTCGGCTACCTTTGCCCCTACGTTTAGGGCTACAGTCGGAACACTCCTGCCATCTCTGGCCAGAGCGGGGATAACGATCTTGCTTCTTACCGTTTTGTTTCTTATGACCCTTTTTGTATGAGGAGCGGTTGCCATAGTCACTATAGCCTTGCCCTCTGTCCTTCTGGGTCTTACCTTGCCGCTTCTTCCCTTCACCTTGGTGATGGCTCGGTGAAGAGCAGTTCGGACCGGGATTTCTCCGATTGGGTCCCCCTTTTGGAGCTTCCCTTCCTTCTAAGGTTAGCGGGGGCCCATCTGCACCCTGGAGACTGAGGACTCTGGGATCATCCTCATTCCCGTTTCTATCGATGGGTTTGACGATGGTTTCCCAGGTCATTTGGGCTAGCTGCCTAGTTTCCTTCATTGAGTAGCCATTTTGCCGACACATCAGTGTGACTTGATTCCGCATGCGTGGATGGAGGTTATGTAAGAAGAGGGATTTGAAACCCCTATCTTCTTCCAACCCTGGTGCGTTGCTACCCTGGAAGTAGGCGCTGCGTAGACATCTATAATACTCACGAGGTGCCTCAGTCCATTTCTGTCTGATTTGTATTGCACACAATGTCGCGGAGGTTTCATCCGTGTACGGCGCATATTCTTCCCTCATGTAATTGCGAAGTTTCGAATAACTATCGCGAATGTCTGGTGGCAGTGTCTCTAAAAAGGCACGGACGCTGCTACTGGAGGTCTTCCAGACCAGTTTAAGCTTCTCTCGCGTTGTGGCTCTCGGTAGGTCCATCAGGCATCGGTCAATTTCTCGTAAATAATCATTTACGTTGGTTCTCTTATTATCGGGATCG
Source organism: Neoarius graeffei (assembly GCF_027579695.1). Lineage (NCBI taxonomy): Eukaryota > Metazoa > Chordata > Actinopteri > Siluriformes > Ariidae > Neoarius > Neoarius graeffei. Next base: position 34,842,588 of record NC_083580.1, read on the forward strand.
AATCGCTTGATATCTTTGGCAAGTAGGTCAATTTGCCGTATGCGGATGGCTTGGTGCGCTTGGTGGCTTGGTCTTTACGCGACCCCCTTCGCTCTCCTGAGTGCTCACTATCTGAGCTACTCTGGAATTGCTCCCGTTCCGCACGAGAGTCGTAGTCTGATTCACCCGAAGGTGGATCAGGGAAGCTGTAGCGCACTGACCTAGGTGTGCTACGGGCCTGGGCTCGGGATGAGCGCAGGGCGACTCCACCCTGGCTAGACGACAACGGAGTCATGTAGCGAGTTGACGGAGGTTGGCGGGGCGCCTGGTGGTCGACCAGGTAATCCTCGGTGTCCAGGTCGGACGCCTTTTCCCGCTCTAAACTTTGACGCGTGGTTGGGGGCTTCTCACGCCCCTCGCGCCCTTCTTCGGGGGTCTGCTCCTTGGCAGCCCTTACGGCGCCTTTCTCGGCTTTCTCTAGCTTTTTGGCGCACTCATCAAGGGAGTCCTTTAAGAGGCTACGCTCCCTGTATAAATCATTGACCTCGACTGCCAGCTCGGCGTTGCGAGTGGTCAGCCTGTCAACCTCTCCTTGGAGAGATCTGATCTCTCGATCAGTATCCTGGAAGTGTAACAGGAATAGTTTACCTAGTGCATCTTGAACACTGATTGTTGTTCTCTTTGGATCTCTCATTTGCTTTAGTGAGTGGATTATGTTCTCCTGGCAATCATGCCTACTCATGCCCCTAATGGTTGCCCTATCGGAGTCAGAGCAATGAATGAGGTCTGTGATGACCTCAAAAAGGGACACGTCTTGCTCGTTGTCTTCAGTCTCTGAGACACAAGGGGATGCCATTTTACTTAAATTGGGTATTGGGTAATTAATCAATTAATGAGTTAATTATTAATCAATTATTATTAATCAATATTAACTATGTAATTAATTAACAAGGTTTATTTGTTAATTTATTTGTTTATTTGTTGAGATGTTCTCTTATCCTAAGTTATCAATAGGTTGTGAGAATTTGTGATATCACATTCCTGTTTTAACACACCTGGGATTAATCAAACTGGTAGTTTATCTGTTGCACAATACTTAAGAAGTCGACAGACCAATCGTCCTCACACGGGGCACCACTTATGTAGGTGTAATTAATGATTGTGTATGTAGATTGGTATTAAGTGATCAATCTTTAATAATTAAATGGATTCAATCCCATTGAATCATTTAATTTGACTCATTTGAATTAAATCCTACCATGGAATCAGTCTCATTGAATTGTTTGAAGTGAATCATTCAAATGAATCATCCAGTGAGTCATTTGGTGAATCACTCAGTGAATCAAATGAATCAGTTTAGTGAATCAAATGAATCATTTTAGTGAATCATTTGAAGAATCAATTGAAGAATCATTTAAAATTTGATAATTCAAATTTATCACTTACCAAACTGCATCTAATTAATTATTCATACACCTTAAGAATTCTTTGACGATGTGGGCGACTTCCAGAAGATATTGGGACAACAGACACGACACCACTTCAATTCTGATAATAATGGAGTTTATTATAAAAAGATAAAATAAAAAGGAACTAATAAAAAAAGTAAAATGAAAATTTAATAATTGAATGGCAACAGAATGAAATCTCAGAATGGAACAATGTTTCTCTGAGTATATATATGTGTGTGTGTGTGTGTGTGTGTGGGTGTGTGTGTGTGTGTGGGGGGGGGGGCTAACTCCCCATGTGTGTGGGGTTAGAGGTTAAAGCTCTGGAATGTGGTGTACCAGGAAGAGCCAGGAACGTTATCTGCAAGGTTTAGTGAGCACGTGTGTGTGTGTAGCCAAGTGATTAGCTTTGTGGCTAACAGACAAAGAAAAGCCTAGCTACACCATGTGCTTCCTTCAGGCCTAGTAAACCATGTGTGTCAAAAACCAGAAATTAATGATTAAAATACATTCAAACAGTCATCTGTAGTTTATATGGCTTTAAATGTAAACAGGAGAATTGCTATCAAGGTTGAATTAAACTTAGGACTTATAATATTTCTCTAATACTGAGACACAGAGGAGCGTTGGCTCTCGTGGCTAACTCCACGTGTTTGTGGAGGAGGAGTTAAGACACCCCCCCCCAGGAATGTGGTCGTACCAGTCAGAGCCAAGGTGATATTGATCTAAACTGAGATCCAGAGGACCTCATGTTGAGAACAAAGGAGGAGGAGGGGCTCTCCCTAAGCATACAAAGGCCCTCTTTGGAGGCAAAACATTCTGAAATCTTAATGAGGTCACAATATGAGTGAGTTAAATTAAATTAGAATGTTAGGAGAGAGAGAATCATGCAAAAACTTATTGATTAACCAAATTAAAATCAATAGTACCAAATAATAGGGAATCAAAATTAATAAATCAGTGTACACACTTATTCCTGACTATAACTTTACACTTAGTGAATTAATTACTGTCTAGACTAATATTATTTATCTGTGCCTAGTGCCAGCCTTAATTCAAAAGTCTCGCCTTTCTGTAGCAAGCGGAGAATCTCTGATGAATCAGATGTTCACAGGAGCCTGGAGAGGTTCTTTGGAGAAGCTTCGTAGTTCGTGAGGAGGAAAGTTCTGTGCACGAGTCTAAAGAAGTGGAACCCGCCGTTCTTCTTTAAAAACTCAGTAGACTGCTTTCACTTGTAGCTGCGCGCGTGTAAAATAAAATGGAGGAAAAAACGGTTTTTAACTCGTTTGAGTTGAAGCTCGCGTGTTTCCGGTATCTGCCGTGATCAAGAGCAGACACAGAGAGGAAATCGCGTTGGAGCGTGTTTCGGACGGTCCGATGGTGAGCGTCTCTCTCTATGGTCCGTTCTCCGCTGAGTCCAGACACTAGAGACACAAAATGGTGTATTCCAAGCACTTTTGAATCTCATGGAGATGATGTAAGTGATCCCGCCCAGGCGTGACGTAGTCATGCAGAAGTTGTAGTTCTTAGACACAAGATGGCGGCATGATACCTACACAATCATTTTCTGCCTTTTCGGTTTGGCACCCTTCATCATGCCGTGTTGGGGTCCTGAACTAGGAGCTGTCCCCGATATGCCTGTCAAACTTGTTGTGGGTAACCATAGCAACCAAGCTTGAGCTCGCAACCTGTGCAGTCTGCGCAGCTCAACCAACCGAATATCAGTCTTTGTTTTGTTTTATGTGAGTTTTTGCAACTATGTATGTATTGCTGTGCACCTCAATAAACCGAATGGTAATTAGTCTTTTGATTTTTCCGTGAGGTTTGCCCTATGCAAAGAAAGACAGCATAGACGTTTTTTCCTCCCTATAAGTGGGGGGGACCGAACGACGTGAATTTAAATCTGGGTGGAACAAATCCCACCCGTCCCACCCTCTATCTGCGCCCGTGCGGTCATTGGCTGCAAAGGATTTGCATCCAAGTATTAAAAACAGTCCTAATATTTATAATCTTTAGTTTGTCCAATTACCTTTGAATCTGTGAAAAAGTGAAAGTACATGTGAAGATTATGTGAAAAATGGCTGCCATTCCTCGATGGTGAATGCAATATTTTTGTTAAATCCTTTGAATTAAAGCTGAAAGTTTCCACTTCAAATCTATTGTGGTGGTGTACAGAGGCAAAATTATGAAAACTGTCACTGTCCAAAGACGTATGGCCCTCATTGTATGTACGTGTGTGTACATATATATATATATATATATATATATATATATATATATATATATATATATATATATATATACACACACACACACACACAGTACCAGTCAAAAATTTGGACACTCCTAATTCAAGACACTTCATGTCTTAAAGACCATTTTAATGGACTGTCATTTCTCTTTACTTAGTTGAGTGGTTTTTGACATAATATGGATTACTACAGTTGGATATGGTTATTTACTGTATTTTTATTATTTACTATTTACTGTCTAATAGTCTCAAATGCATTAAGAAGGCAAAAAATTGCACTAATTAACTTTTGACAAGGCACACCTGTTAATTGAAAAGCATTCCAGGTGACTCCCTCATGAAGTTTGAAGAATCTAAAATATAAAACACATTTTGTTTAACACTTTTTTTTTGTTTACCACATAATTCCATATATGTCCCATGTGTTACATCATCAGTTTGATGGCTTCAGTATTGTTCTACAATGTAGAAAATAGTCAAAATACAGAAAAACCTATGAATGAGTAGGTGTGTCCAAACTTTACACATGTACACACAAAGGGGGACCACCATATCATCAGGGGATAGAGCTAATGTGGATATCCAAGGCTGCAGATAGTAGTGAACTTTATATATAGTTTGTTTTCATGTATATACATACCCATGATGAAGTTTAATTTATAAATTGCACACAAAATGACAACAGCAGTAACTAACAAGTGTTGCCAGGCAAAACAAACCTTGCCCAGTAGCACTTATGATGAATATGAAGGAAGATATTGCGAAAAAAACAATTTTGACGTTTTTGGTGACCTTGATTTTGACCTTGTATGAGAACATACTTGGCCAATAAACATGGTTCTGATTCTCTGCTGCTCTCAGCCGATCAGAACACACCGTACTGTTCTCTCACCATACTGCACGATTGTTACACTCTTACATTCTTACAGCACGATGACATAGTGGCTACCACCTCTATATGAGGCAGTAGCCACAAAAACCTTGACCGGATGACCCTCAAAATTGTGGAGGTTCTATTTGAGACCAATGCCCATCTATCCTGAAAGTTTAATGAAGATTCGTCCAGCCATTTTCCCTTAATGTTGTTTACAAAGAAACCTGACCGAAAACAATACCTCGCTCCCTGGTGGACTCCGTCCCGGGCAAGGTAATAATAAAATAAAACAATTATGGCAATATACTGGAGTGAAGGTGATCTCTCTCTCTCTCTCTCTCTCTCTCTCTCTCTCTCTCTCTCTCAAATAAACAGGATTCTGCTTAATATTTTTGACTTGGGGTAAACATGGATAACTGAAACCGCAGTTACTGAATCTTATTATTGTGGTCCTTCTGTGTGTGTGTAAAGGGTATTTGGCTATTCAGCTGGGGGGCATGATTTACTCTTTTATACATGAACCAAGTTTAATACCATGTGAGAATGTGAAAGATGTGTTTTGAAAATGATGGAATGAAACACATTCTTACCTCCTTGAAATGCAGTTGAAAAGTGCGCAAGAGAATTGTTCAGGAGAATGAAAATTGTTTTGGAGTAGAGGGAGTATATAGTGGGTAATGGGAGCAAAACTATGTCACCTAGGGCAGCACGGTCGCCTCACAGCAAGAAGGTTCTGGGTTTGAGCTCAGCAACTGGCAGGGGCCTTTCTGTGTGGAGTTTGCATGTTCTCCCCGTGTCTGCGTGGGTTTCCTCTGGGTGCTCCGGTTTTCCCCACAGTCCAAAGACATGCGGTTAGGTTAATATGGGACAGCCTTGGGCTGAGGTGCCTTGAGCGAGGCACCTAACTCCCAACTGCTCCCCAGGTGCTGTTAGCATGGCTGCCCACTGCTCTGGGTATGTGTGTGTGCATGTGTGTGTTCACTGCTTCAGATGGGTTTAAATGCAGAAAGGAATTTCACAAGTTTGTGATGAATAAAGTTGGGCTTTCTCATCTCATTATCTCTAGTCGCTTTATCCTTCTACAGGGTCGCAGGCAAGCTGGAGCCTATCCCAGCTGACTATGGGCGAAAGGCGGGGTACACCCTGGACAAGTCGCCAGGTCATCACAGGGCTGACCCATAGACACAGACAACCATTCACACTCACATTCACACCTACGGTCAATTTAGAGTCACCAGTTAACCTAACCTGCATGTCTTTGGACTGTGGGGGAAACCGGAGCACCCGGAGGAAACCCACGCGGACAACATGCAAACTCCACACAGAAAGGCCCTCGCCGGCCCCGGGGCTCGAACCCAGGACCTTCTTGCTGTGAGGCGACAGCGCTAACCACTACACCACCGTGCCGCCAAGTTGTGCTTTCTTTTTTTCTAAAAATGTAACTGACGTACATCTGCACATGCACCACTGAAGGGTTAGCCCACAGTAATAAATCAGTAGGTTTAATTATTATTGTGCCTTTCAGATAGCCAAAAACAAAGCTACATCAAAGAGATACTCCTATAAGTACTCAATCAAGCAAACAATGCTATAACAGCATCCATTATACAGTATAAAATAATTACTTCAGAATAATGAGTACAACTGAAGTATAAAAACAGAAATATTAACAAAGACCTAGCCAAACTACAAACAGAATTTTTAAAGAGGAACTTTGAATAGAATGTCAGCAGACATGGCAGGCCATACTTCCAACAAAACCTTTAAATGTGCAATGGGTAAGAATTGGTCACCTAGTGAATTCATATTCCACAGTCAGAAAAAAAGTTGAGGGGGGCAGAATATTACCAGAAAGTTGGGGTGTCCATCCCTATCATAAGAAACCAGGAAATGCACAGTCCCTCCTCCCCCTTTCCCCCCAAGGCACCATCATTCTCAGAAGTATCACTCATTGAAGATAGCATAAAGCCTTTTTTTTTTAGTCGGTTCACTACAGAGTTCATACAAGCTAATTTTATAGTAATGAGTCATTTAAAAAAGCCAACTACTAACTAACAGTTGTAAGAATACACAAAATTCTACTTAAACTGCTGAAAGTCTGAGAGCCAGTCAATATAATACTGGTATCATCACGCCATCAGCCTATATTTGTTTACATTATGGCTTGCTTAGCTAATTTTTTAGCAAGAAAACAGCCATAAGCAACCTGCACATCACTAGTGCACAAGTCAAGACTGCTACGGCTCACATCTTGGCAGATATGTAACTGAGCCAGACAGATGCAGATTGGGTCCAAATTCACATCCCTTCTTGTTGAATTGCTAATGAAGTGCTCATCACAGCAAGGTGCAGATGAAATTAAACAGCACAATTTCACATTTCCAGTGATGCTAGTTACTTGTTTTTGAAGTGTTGGCAAGAAAAATAATTTACATCAAATTTAAATCATGGTTAGAATCTGTATACAGCTTTGCGTCCATCTCCACACACATTACTCATGAACTTGTCACTGTATAGATATGAAACACTTATCACAAGAAAGAGTGGAACCATAGCTTTGTAATGATGCTAGTCACTTTTTTAGAGTATTTGTACATAAAATAATCACATTATGAACGCAGATCAAACAATAAGGTTGGTGCTGTCCATTCTGTCACGTAAACACATCATTTTGACTGGTACAGAGCCAAATGGCCCCAGTCTGTTCCAGATGAAGAAGTAGAGAGCACATACGGTATCAAAACAGTGCTGTTTTTCACTCCTTTATTTTTGTTCACAATAGATATAATAATTTGATTAATACTGCTTTGTGCCTCTACCAGTATCATTTTACTTTCTGTTCATGCTCAGTAAGAAATCACACAAAAAAGATTGAAATGTTTCCTAAGGTGCCTAATACAAAACTATGTTCTATAGCAGAGCTTGTTCTTCTAGAGCTAGTGCATCCTCACACAAGCACTTAAATGTGTAGATACTGTTGCGAGGGGTTTGGGAATCACCTTGTTTCTTCAGGTGAGGGTTGGGGAATTACTGTACCTGGGTTTACAATTAGTTTTTTTTCCTTTTTTATTTTTTTCTTTTGCTTCATTGCTTATGCTTTCTTTTTAAAGGTCCTTTTAACACTTTTGAAAGCACAAGTACAGGCGGACTTAATGCACGGCTAATCTTTCCCTTTTTTTGAATATGGCTACGACTAACACAGATTTTTCAAACAAATTAACCAACTGTGACGTAACCTTTGTAAGTTGGAATGTTAAATCTTTAAATCACCCCACTAAACGAAAGAAAGTATTGACTCATTTGAGAAAATTAAAGGTGGGAGTTGCCTTTCTCCAGGAGACGCATCTTCGAATCTTTGACCATTTTCGACTCAGGGGAGGATGGATCGGGCAATCATATCATTCTAATTTTCATTCCAAATCTAGAGGTGTGGCCATTCTTGTTAATAAGAGCATCCCATTTGTAATGTCAAAGGTTGAAACAGATTCCTCAGGGCGTTACGTAATTGTGGTGGGCAGACTGTATAACACGCCAGTTATCTTAGCCAATGTGTATGCACCACATTGGGATGACAGTTCTTTTTTTATAAATGTTTTTGCTCAAATCCCCAACATGGATACACATCATCTTGTCCTCGGAGGTGATATGAACTGCACATTATCACCTACTCTGGACCGCAGCTTGCCTAGGAATGCGTCCAAATCCATTGCAGCGTCTCAACTGCAGCTTTTTCTTGATGCGAATGGTATAGCTGATGTGTGGCGCTTTCAAAATCCTACGGCTAGAAGTTACTCCTTCTTCTTTCCGGTCCACGGAACATACTCGCGCATAGACTATTTCTTTTTGGACAAAAGCCTTCTTTCACTAATAAGAAAGTGTGAGTACCAAGCCATAGTTATTTCAGACCACGCTCCCCTGTTGATGACTCTATGTATACCAATCTCCCATGCCAATTATCACCCCTGGCGTCTTAAAACTTTATTACTTTCAGATGAAGACTTCGTTAAATTTATCTCCTCTGAAATAACCTTTTTCCTTGAACATAACCAGACCCCAGGAATGTCTCCTTTAACAGTGTGGGAATCCATGAAGGCATACCTAAGGGGACAAGTAATATCATATAGCGCACAACAAAGAAAACGTCACAATATGAAACTTGAGCAGCTAACAAATGATATTCTTAAATTAGATACTACTCTTGCTGTCACCCCATCCGATGATTTATTCAAACTGCGATTGACTCTCCAAACTGAGTTCAATGCTATCAACAAGACACATTGAAAATCTAATAAATAAATCACAGAGTAAAACATACGAATGTGGTGAAAAAATAGGGAAGATTCTTGCCCATCAGCTTCGCCAGAAAACTGTAGATAGAACTATAGCTGAGATAAACAATGAATCGGGCACTAAGCATATAGATCATTCCGAGATTAATTCATGTTTTCACAGATTTTACTCAAAGCTGTATGATAGTGAGTCTCTTGACGACCATGCTTTATTTGACTAATTTTTCAAGAAAATAAATATCCCCACAATTAATAACCAAACTGCATCCGAGCTAGACAAACCATTTTCTGTACAGGAACTTATGAATGCCATTAAGCTCATGCAAGCTGGTAAATCCCCAGGACCCGACGGGTTCCCGAGCGAATTCTTTAAAAAATTTGCAGACCAGCTGTCCCCTATCCTGCTCTCTGTATTTGAGGAGTTGCATGCCACTGGTTCTCTTCCTCTAACTATGCGACAAGCGATCATCTCTCTTATTCCTAAAAATGATAAAAACCTTTGAAATTGTGGCTCATACCGTCCCATTTCACTCTTAAATGTAGACAGTAAAATTCTTTCCAAAATGCTGGCCTGCCGTTTAGAAGCGGTCTTGCCCTCAATTATAGCGGATGATCAAACTGGCTTTATTAAAGGTCGTCACTCCTTTTTTAATATAAGATGCCTTTTCAATATTCTTTATGGTCCCACCCCACCCGACGTTCCAGAAATATTATTATCACTTGATGCTGAGAAGGCATTTGATCGGGTGGAGTGGGATTATCTCTTTTATACTCTCAAACAATTTGGCTTTGGTGGAAAATTCATTTCTTGGATTAAAATTCTGTATTCTTCTCCACTTGCAGCCGTTCAAACAAACAATAACCTCTCCTCATACTTCCCTCTCCATCGTGGCACCCGATAGGGTTGTCCTCTGTCGCCACTTCTGTTTGCTATTGCGATTGAGCCACTGGCGTCAGCATTAGAGTAGAGTGGGGGAAAAAGCCCCCGTGGGGTAATACGCCCCCGGCCTGTTTTACCCAAAATAACCACCAGATGGCACAAAGTTACATTTCTATTGTTGATATGGACTGGCTTGACAACGGGGATATACAAATATACTGTGGATCGCATATCAGCAACGCAGGGGAGAGAGATCAAATTTCATGGTAAGTGATATAATTTTCAGATATCAGTAAAACTGTATTTAGATAGCTGCTATTTCGTCAGATATCACAGCTGTGTATGTGGTATGAGTAGACAAGTCAGTACGTTAAAAAAATACATTAGGTATAAAAAGTTGAATCACATTTTGAAAGTAAGACCCTTTTTTGTAAAAGTGTAGTCTGTGGGGTAAAACGCCCCCTTAATGGCGGGGTAAATGGCCCCCAGGGGGCATCTTTTCCTTTTATCATAATTACTGTATTTCATACATTTCTGAATAGCAGATACATAGTTTTTAATAACATCTCGCTTACCTGATTGAGTAAAGCAAGTAATTTGAACTTAATATTAAAAAAAAATAATATTAGCATTATTTATTGATGCACTTGTTCTTTGTTAATTCATGTTCAATCCACACAAAATTATATTGAAATTAAAATGCGAAATATAATAAAATAATGCATCTATTCATTAATTCAGGGATATTTTCTTGTTTCTTTCACATTATAGGCTTAAGTAAATACTTTTGCTATCCAAACAGCTTTTTTTGAGTGAGGGGGCCTATTGCCCCACCTCAGGGGGCCTTTTACCCCACTGGTGGGGTAAAAGGCCCCCTTGGCACAATGTTTGTTTTTGTTTAAAAAAAAAATTAAAGTATTAACTTTAGGCAAACTTTAGGTGGCATTATTGTTCATGTCACTGTTGTCAAAAACTATGATAAAACTAAACACATGGTTCATTTCAACTTGGAGAAAAACTGAATTTTCCTTAAGGGGGGCTTTTTCCCCCACTCTACGTGGTGAAATCAATATAAAGGGAATACGGAGATATGACTCGGATAATGTGTCCTTATATGCTGATGATATGCTTTTATATCTGTCTCATCCTTTAACTAGTCTACCAAATACCCTCAACCTGCTTGAAGAATTCGGCAAAATATCAGGATACAACATTAACCTACAAAAGTGCGAAATTATGCCAGTGAATATAGCGGCTAAGCAAATTGACTTTGGTTTATTCCCGCTCAGAGTCAGTCCACAAAAATTTAAATACTTAGGAATCTGGATAACACGTCTTTAAAGATATATTCAAAGCTAACTTTTCACCATTACTGACTAACCTTAAGCGAGATATGGAATGTTGGAGTTTACTCCCCTTGTCACTAGGAGGCAGAATTAACATAATTAAAATGAATGTCTTTCCTAAATTCCTTTACATATTTCAATGCATTCCCCTGCATTTATCTAAATCCTTTTTCATGTCGGTGGACAATTTAGTGTCGGGATTCATATGGAACAAGAAAACCCCCCGAATACGGAAAAGGATTTTACAACAGCATCGTGAACATGGAGGATTATCCCTCCCTAACCTCCAGTTATTGGGCTGCCAATATTAGGTCTATGCTGTTTTGGAAAGATTCTCCATCTGGTGGCACCACACCTGAGTGGTTACGTATGGAAAACTCCTCTTGTCTTCAAACTTCTTTACACTCGCTTCTATGCTCAAAACTTCCTCTTTTGGATTCCATATCTAAATTCACCTCAAATCCAATTGTGAAACAGTCTTTTAAAATTCTGACACAGTTCAGACGAAGTTTCTCTCTCAGGGATTTGCCGACCTGCGCTCCTATACCAAAAAACCATCAGTTCATGCCATCAATCATAGACGGTGCTTTTCGTGAATGGGCTAATAGAGGAGTCGCCACCATAGAGAATCTATTTATCAATAATACTTTTGCATCTTTTGATCAATTGAAGCTTAAATTTAACATCCCAAACTCTCATCTTTTTAGATTTTTGCAGCTCCGTAGCTTCATATCAGCATCATTTACTCACTTCCCATCCCAACCACCCAATACCCTCCTAAATTTCATTCTGAAGCTTGATTCAGGCTCCAAAGGAAATATTGGGAAGATATATTCCCTACTAAATACATACAATTTGGAACCTTTGACATCATTAAAGACTCAATGGGAGAATGATTTGGGGTTTGAACTTCCTGAGGAGATATGGGAAAGAGCTTTAGATAGAATACATTCCTCTTCAATCTGCTTACGACACACAGTTATCCAGTTTAAGGTCATGCATCGCCTTCATTGGTCGAAAGTGAGACTAGCAAAGTTTACACCTAGTATCGACCCCATTTGCGATCGATGCAGGCAAGTACCAGCCACCCTCTTGCATATGTTCTGGTCTTGTTCAAAACTAGAAAATTTCTGGCAGTCAATATTTAAAACTTTTTCAGATGTTTTACAAGTACCTATTGAACCTTCTGCCATTACTGCCATATTTGGAATAACTCCTCAAGACACCCACCTGAACCGCCAGGCACAGAATATGATAGCTTTTGCATCTCTTATAGCTAGGCGATTAATACTTTTCAAGTGGAAGGAGAAACTTCCCCCAAACTTTAAGATGTGGATCAATGATCTTCTGCACCATTTGGTACTAGAGAAGATTCGTTATTCTACAAGAGGATGTATTCAAAAATTTGATGCTACATGGAAACCTTTTTTAAGTTATATAGAGAAATAAGATGTCACTAATATTGGTGTTCTGTAAGTATATTATTTGTATAACTGATCCTGTATTACGTATAATTTGAAACCCATGAGGACCACTGTCAATCACTTGTTGATTTACGTTTTTTTTAGCTTGTTTATCACGTTGTTTTGTTTGAATTAATTATTTTTCTAATTTTATTTATTTATTTTTCTTTTTCTTTATTTACTCTATCTGTATCATTTTTATAATGTAAGTGGTTGCACACCAGTACAGTATTATTGTTGCAGGAATGGGCGGGTGGGGTTGTTGTTGTTGTTTATATTTGTCATTTTTGATCATATACGTTCTTGAATGTATGTACTTTGTACATTATCTTTTGATGCACAAATATAAATAAAAAGACTTGGTGCAAAAAAAAAAAACCTTCTGCAAAGTAATAGAGCGGCAGCTACAATTATCAACACCTTAACGATCTTTTGGCCATTGCCAAAAAGACTTTCAGTATGTAAATTGTGCATGAATAATTACTCAAACTTTCATTGAAAAAAATGAGTTGATTCCTGATTATTTAACGTATCAGATCATGTGACACCGTTCCACAGTTCTCTACATCCAGATGATTATTTATAAAAAAAAAAAAATTGGTATGTGCTATTAAGTTAACAAAGCATAGTTTTTATTTAAAATTTGTTTTATATATTACAGATATTTAGTACAAAATATCTTTTATATAAATATATCAATGTCGGTGCTTATGTAAATGAGGAAGTAATTCTACTGTTTGTAAACAAATGAACTGATAATGTTTGACCTGTGTCAGAAAATCTTTTTGTTCCACTTTCTACCCACTTTAAGTATTTTTGTAGATCACATTTTGTTAATCATTCATTGTTGTTTGTATTAATTTCTAGTTTTGTACTTTACCACTAATTCAAACAATGCTCTAATTTGTTGCAATTAGATTCAGACTGGTGAAGCTTTAGCATTTTCAAACAAGTGATTTTTTTTAAATTGAGATTTTAAACTTGCATAAAATGTCTACTGATATTGTAATATGTGGTAGATATTTACAACAAACTGATATATTCTGAATGGAATAGAAAAATCTGAATATTTCAAGTATGTAATTTTTTTATATGCTATGAATTTAATTATAGTCCAATTCTATTTATTGCAGTAGGATTCCACATATTCTATAAGCATTCCATTCTGTTATGAATCAGAAAAAATTATTATAAATCACAGCACTTATTTTTTTGAAAAGTATTTAATCTACTAAAACAATGTTACACAAAAATTGATACATAACAGTTGTAAATGTCACTTAATTCCACAGGGTGTCAATAACGGCGGACACTGGTGAAAGTGATCACTATTATTGACACCTCACGTAGCTTCTCAAATGCGCATTTAGATCCAAAATGGTGACTGTCAAATGAAAGAGTAAGAAACAAAGTAGGTTTTGACAAGAATATCATGAAGTATCAGTGAATTTGAATGTCATAACCTTTGAATGTGTGTGGGTGATAATATTATCTTGTAAAGTTAGATATGAGCTCGCCAACCTATTGATATCAATCTCCCTTAAAAAATATAATCTTTTCATCTTTGCACTATGCACCATATTGCACCAAAAGGGAAAATCCTTTCTGTGATGAACAGCTAAAATCCAGATTCATGTATCAGTAATATCACTTGTAAAATATCTGCACGCTCATACCATCATTCTGTGCACACTGTATACAGTGGTGCTTGAAAGTTTGTGAACCCTTGAGAATTTTCTATATTTCTGCATAAATCTGACCTAAAACATCATCAGATTTTCACACAAGTCCTAAAAGTAGATAAAGAGAACCCAGGTAAACAAATGAGACAAAAATATTATACTTGGTCATTTGTTTATTGAGGAAAATGATCTAATATTATAGATCTGTAAGTGGCAAAAGTATGTGAACCTTTGTTTTCAGTATCTGGTGTGACCCCCTTGTGCAGCAATAACTGCAACTAAACATTTCCGGTAACTGTTGATCAGTCCTGCACACCAGCTTGGATGAATTTTAGCCCATTCCTCCATACAGAACTGCTTCAACTCTGGGATGTTGGTGGGTTTCCTCACATGAACTGCTCGCTTCAGGTCCTTCCACAACATTTCGATTGGATTAAGGTCAGGACTTTGACTTGGCCATTCCAAAACATTAACTTCATTCTTCTTTAACCATTCTTTGGTAGAACGACTTGTGTGCTTAGGGTCATTGTCTTGCTGCATGACCCACCTTCTCTTGAGATTCAGTTCATGGACAGATATCCTGACATTTTCCTTTAGAATTTGCTGGTATAATTCAGAATTCATTGTTCCATCAATGATGGCAAGCCGTCCTGGCCCAGATGCAGCAAAACAGGCCCAAACCATGATACTACCACCACCAAGTTTCACAGATGGGATAATGTTCTTATGCTGGAATGTAGTGTTTTCCTTTCTCCAAACGTAACACTTCTCATTTAAACCAAAATGTTCTATTTTGGGCTCATCCGTCCACAAAACATTTTTCCAATAGCCTTCTGGCTTGTCCACGTGATTTTTAGCAAACTGCAGACGAGCAACAATGCTCTTTTTGGAGAGCAGTGGCTTTCTCCTTGCACCCCTGCGATGCACACCATTGTTGTTCAGTGTTCTCCTGATGGTGGACTCATGAACATTAACATTAGCCAATGTGAGAGAGGCCTTCAGTTGCTTAGAAGTTACCCTGGGGTCCTTTGTGACCTCGCCGACTATTACACGCCTTGCTCTTGGAGTGATCTTTGTTGGTCGACCACTCCTGGGGAGGGTAACAATGATCTTGAATTTCCTCCATTTATGCACAATCTGTTTGACTCTGGATTGGTGGAGTCCAAACTGTTTAGAGATGGTTTTGTAACCTTTTCCAACCTGATGAGCATCAACAACACTTTTTCTGAGATCCTCAGAAATCTCCTTTGTTCATGCCATGATACACTTCCACAAACATGTGTTGTGAAGATCAGACTTTGATAGATCCCTGTTCTTTAAATAAAACAGGGTGCCCACTCACACCTGATTGTCATCCCATTGATTGAAAACACCTGACTCCAATTTCACCTTCAAATTAACTGCTAATCCTAGAGGTTCACATACTTTTGCCACTCACAGATATGTAATATTCGATCATCTTCCTCAATAAATAAATGACCAAGTATAATATTTTTGTCTCATTTGTTTAACTGGGTTCTCTTTATCTAGTTTTAGGACTTGTGTGAAAATCTGATTATGTTTTAGGTCACATTTATGCAGAAATATAAAAAATTCTAAAGGGTTCACAAACTTTCAAGCACCACTGTACTTTATATTTATTTATCTATTTCATACTTGACTTACCTGGATTAGTTTGCACAATGCACCTATTGCACTTTTTTTTGGTTGTTTGTTTTTTTGTTTGTTTGTTTATATGCTTTTTATCTGTTTTTTGTACTATGAGAGCTAAGTGAAACCGGAGTCAAATTCCTCGTGTGTGTCCACATACCTGGCAATAAAAGTGTTTCTGATTCTGATAAGCCCCAGGAAAACTTGACTTAGCCTCTGGTCTTTTCAACAGCTAGAAATACCCCTGAGCTAATGGTATGATGAAAACTGTGGTGTCATTCTGTCTTTGGTTTGTAAATCAAGGGGAAATTCAGATTCCTTCACTGTTGGTTGTTCCAAGAATTTTCTCCACTCTGTTCAATTGTAAATCAAGTTTTATATTGAAGTAAA
This sequence comes from Neoarius graeffei, assembly GCF_027579695.1. NCBI lineage: Eukaryota > Metazoa > Chordata > Actinopteri > Siluriformes > Ariidae > Neoarius > Neoarius graeffei. Next base: position 34,858,840 of record NC_083580.1, read on the forward strand.
GGGTAAAGGGAATCCTAATACCTCTTCTTCTCACTTGTTCAGCACTATTGCCAGTACAGGGTCCATGTGGATCTTATTGATCCTCTTGCCATATTAATTGGAGCGTAGTTTTATGCCGGATGCCCTTTTCTTTCCCATTTTTTTGCTTGGGAAACAACCATTCACACACATTCATACCTACAGTGCCTTGCAAAAGTATTCATCCCCCTTGGTGTTTGTCCTGTTTTGTTGCATTACAAGCTGGAATTAAAATGGATTTTTTGGGGGGTTAGTACCATTTGATTTACACAACATGCCTACCACTTTAAAGGTGCACATTGTTTTTTTTCTTGTGACACAAACAATAAGATGAAAAAACAGAAATCTGGAGTGTGCGTAAGTATTCACCCCCTTTCGTATGAACCTCCTAAATAAGAGCTGGTCCAACCGATTCACTTCATAAGTCACAATTAGTTGATTAAGAGCCACCTGTGTGCAAAGTGTCACATGGTCCGTCACATGATGTCTGTATCAATTAACCTGTTCTGGAAGGACCCTGACTCTGCTACACTACTAAGCAAGCAACATGAAAACCAAGGAGCACTCCAAGCAGGTCAGAGACAACGTTGTGGAGAAGTATAGATCAGGGTTGGGTCATAAAAAATATCCCAAACTTTGAATATCTCAGGGAGCACCATTAAATCCATTATAGCAAAATGGAAAGAACATGGCACCACTACAAACCTGAAAAGAAAAGGCCGCCCACCAAAACTCACAGACCGGGCAAGGAGGGCATTAATCAGAGATACAACAAAGACACCAATGATAACGCTGAGGGAGCTGCAAAGATCCATAGTGGAGATGGAAGCATCTGTCCATAGGACCACTTTAAACCGTACACTCCACAGAGTGGGGCTTTATGGAAGAGTGGCAAGAAAAAAATCATTGCTTAATAAAAATCATGTTTGGAGTTTGCCCAACAGCATGTGGCACATGTTCTTCCAAACACATGGAAGAAGATTCTCTGGTCAAATAAGAAAAAGTTGAACTTTTTGGCCATCATGGGAAATGCCATGTGTGGTGCAAACCCCCTGAGAGCACCATCCCTGCAAGGAAGCATGGTGGTGGCAGCATCATGCTGTGGGGATGTTTTTCATCTGCAGGGACAGGAAAGCTAGTCAGGACTGAAGGAAAAATGGCTGGCACTAAATACAAGGCAATTCTGGAGGAAAACCTGTTTGAGTCAGCCAGAGATTTGAGACTGGGACTAAGATTCACAGTCTAGCAGGACAATGACCCTAAACGTACTGCTAAAGCTACACTGGAGTGGTTTAAAGGGAAACATTTTAATGTCTTGGAATGGCCTAGTCAAAGCCCAGACCTCAATCCAATTGAGAATCTGTGGCATAACTTGAAGATTGCTGTACACCAAAGCAACCCATCTAACTTGAAAGAATTGGATCAGTTTTGCCTTGAGGAATGGACAAAAATCCCAGTGGCGAATATTTTTCAGAACCCAGGGGGAACCCTGATAATTAGGGCCCAAGCACTGAAAGGTGTGAAGACCCTAATGTTTTTCAAAGGATTTTTTTTTCTGTCGCGTTTGGCCTTATTTGAGGCATTTCCCCATGCACGAAAACTCATGAAATTTGATATACACATCAGTCATTGTCACCGCTACTCAGCCACAGACGTTTGGCCCCGGGCATGGCCCAGGGACTTCATAGCACCCCTTTTCCATTTCCCATTGAAATGAATGAGTAGAACTTTGGAATGATGTCATAAGGCCATTTGGAGTGAAATTACACATGGTCATTTTTAACGTACTCCTCCTAGATGGTTCATCAAATTCATGTCAAACTTGGCAAACATGATGCCAAGATATTGCTGAAGTTGAATTGCTAAGGGATTTTTGATATGTTGTAATATGTTGAAATATTATAACATATAATATGCCAAGATATTGCTGAATGTTGAACTTGATATCTTGAATATGATTCTGATTCTGATACTCTTTAGCTGTTATGGGCCTGTCTGGTATAGCGGCACCAACTGGCCAAGGAAAAAATAGGGTTTTGAATATGTGTGTTTTGACACATGAATTTTAACATGCTCCTCCTAGATGGTTCATGAGATTCATGTGAAATTTGTTATACGTGATGCCAAGACGTCACTGATATTAAATTGCAAAGGGATTTTTGATATCTTGTAATATGTTGAAATGGCCTTATGATTTTAATATCTTGCCACATAAACAGGAAACGTGTCAGAAAGTCACAGTGCATTGACTGTCTGGTCGGACACTTCTTACTTCAATAGATATTATGATTATTATGATAACCTGATGCCCAATGGGCCTGCCTGTTATAGCACCACCACCTGGCCAAGCAGGAAATGTGCCAGAAATTGGCAATGCCTTAACTGATTGATCTGACACTTTACAAAATATTGTGTATTATGATTGTGATGATATTCACATGTGTAATTCAGATGCCTAGCACAGCGCCACCATCTGGCCAAGCAGGAAATGTGCCAGAAATTGGCAATGCCTTAACTGATTGATCTGACACTTTACAAATTATTGTGTATTATGCTTGTGATGATATTCACATGTGTAATTCAGATGTCTAGCACAGCGCCACCATCTGGCCAAGCAGGAAATGGGGGGAAAATGTTCAATTCATTGATGGATTGATCTGAAACTTTACAAAATATTGGATATGAGTCTGATGATATACAATTCTGTGCACACTCATACACACAGTCATATGCATACTTATGCATACACACACTCACAAGTATGCACTCACATGCACACGCAACATCAATGAGCACACTCTCTTTCACACACACACTTTCTCTCTCTCTCTCCCTCTGACAAACAGACACACACACACACACGCACACACAATAATAGCGGAGCTCCAGCGGAGCACCATACGTAAGAAAAAATGGTAAACCCATCGAGTCGATTTTTTGTGGTTTGTCCGTGTACCACCAGTCATACACACCGCCTAGTGGTCAGTGTTAGTAATTACCAGTTATACACACTGCCTAGTGGCCAGTGTTAGTAATTACCAGTCATACACACCGCCTAGTGGCCAGTGTTAGTAATTACCAGTCATACACACTGCCTAGTGGCCAGTGCTAGCCAGTAAAGAAATAAAACAAAAGAGACTGGCTAGGATATAAGAAAATTCTACAACCCAAAAACAGATGGGAGCTCCGCTTTTAGGCAGTGCCTAAATCTATATATTAGCGACCTGCCATCATTGTGCATTTTGTTGCAGACATATGAAAACTCTGCATGTACACACACACACACACACACACACTGCAGACACAGGAAAACTAAGATGACTTAAGATTACAGAGTGAGATAGAGATAAGGAGGAGACACATGTATAGTTTTGTACATATATAAATGTACATTTTCACACCACAGAAACACACACACACACACACACACACAGTCTTTTTTTTTTTTTTTTTTTTTTTAAAGATATTTTTTTGGGCTTTTTGCACCTTTATTGGATAGGACAGTGTAGAGACAGGAAATGAGCAGGGGAGAGAGAGACGGGAAGGGATCGGGAAATGACCTCGGGCCGGAATCGAACCCGGGTCGCCCGCATTCATGGTATGGCGCCTTAACCACCTGAGCCACGACGCCCCCACACACACACACAGTCTTTGTCTATCTCTCATCCGTCAAGCAGTCATGGCATTTGCAACATGCACATCACCTTTGAACATTTGATGAATATATGACATGTGACTGTTTTGTTGGGTGGTGGGATGTCCTGGGTTGCGGAACCACACGTGCGAGGGCCCGTTAAGGCCGCTAGCGGCTTTAATTTATTTTGAAATCTTTTATTTACAGCATGTGTGTTTCATTTCATAGTTTGAGTGAGCATACTTTTTTGTCGGGAATTAAGCAAATGCTCAATAGTATCATTGGAAATCAATTTTATGCATGGAGAGACTTGTCATTCAAATGTGAAATGGTAGTAAGTGCTAGAAAGTATGACATCTGCAAGACACTTAGCAGGCGCCACATTTCCTCTTGCTGTGGGGGCATTCAGCATAGAAATCTTCAGGGATACACATCTTTCGTGTTTGGGAGGGTAAATTTTGGATACTGGTATACAACCATTTTGCAACTATTATTTATGAGATGCATCAGGGTTCAAATGGTACCATTAGAGAAATACCACAAACATTTGTTTCCAGATACATCAAGCATTCATTTAATGAATGCCTGAGTGATGTTTGAAGTTAAACTAACTATGATGCAATGAATGACTTGTGCTTAACACATAGAGGCCAGAAACTATTATTATGACTGTATTTCATGATTTTTGGGATTAACATGATAGTTACTTCCAACTACATGTTAAGGGAATGGAACAAATAACACAACAGTAACAAGAAATAATTCTGTATTTGATTTGGGAAACTGCTAGGTTATTTAAAATTGACTCATTAAGGGTAGTCAGTTTTGTTCCTTAAAAAGCAGGCACATTTCAAGTAATGTGCTGCAACCAAAAATAATGTATGCCTAATCATCATCGGAATTTCCTTATTGTTTTTTTTTTTCATGCATGGTTTACAATCTGCTGTCATTCAAGTAAGAGCCACACAAAACCTCAAACTCTTCTGGGAATAGCCAAATTAAATAACCAGTTGTGTGAGCGAGGGTGTGGTCGAGCATTGGCTGTGAAAGGTGCGGGGTCGGGTTGAACCACCAGGTAACATGTGACAAGGTACACCGATGTCTAATTACTGGCTGTCTATTAATGTGTGTCTCTGTGTGTCTTTCAGATAGCCAGGACCAAAAGGGAGCTGTATCTCCTCATGTGTGCCTGTCTGTGAACATTAAAGTCACTGAAAAGTATAGAGAAAATAAAAAGCACACCTTGAATTGCAGCGCCTTTCTCCAGTTCCTCATTGCCCACTCTCCTAAAGTTGTTACACTGGTGCCGAAACCCAGGACTTGAGGAATAAATGCCACCATGGAGTCCAAACTAGTCAGGGAGCTCCTCCAGACCCTCACTGCTGACCTCCAATGCCAGTACCAAGAGCTGCTTGCACTGGCCAAAAAGCAGTAGCAGTGCTTCCAGACACTGTGCAAGGCCCAGACGAAGGATCGACAAGTGATAGAGACTGATCCAGTCAGTGGGTACCCAGTGGTCTCTGCTGTGGCTAGTATTCCTGTTCAGCTGGTCAAGATGGGGCCACAAGATGACACAGAAGCCTTCCTCAAGCTGTTTGAGCACATCGCAGAGCCAAGCTCATGGCCAAACTCGCAGTGGGCAGCTCACCTATTGCCACTCCTATCGGGAGAAGCACAGCTCATGGCTCAGCAGCTTCCAGCCACCAACCTGCTGGAGTACCCAGACCTGAAGCGGACTATACTGCAATGAGTTGGCCGTGGTCCAGAAGAACATCACTAGTGGTTCTGTGTGCTGGTCTATATCAAAGTTGGCTGCCCGTTTATGTTCATGCAGCAGCTCTGAGACGTGTGCTAATGGTGGTTATGGGCAGGCAAGTGTGACGTGGAGGATGCTTTCGACCGCGTGATGCTGGAGCAGTTCATCGCCCAACTGCTGAGCGAGACCTTGATGTGGATCCAGTGTTGCCATGTAGCATCACTAGAAGAGGCGGTCTGGCTGGCACAGGATCACCTGACAGTGTTTCCAGGAGCAGGCACTCCCAGATTCTCTCCTTCTCTTATTCACTTTCACATTCTTCCCTCCCTCTCCCTCTGCCTCTCCTCACCCCTCCCCTACCCCAGCCCCACGGAAGCGGGGGTCAATTCCCCCGAAATCTGCTCCCCACACTCATGTCTGTCCTCATGTTTCTTCTCTCCCTTCTGTGCTGCTGTTAACCCCCTCTCTCTCTCCACAGGTGGACTCATCTATGCCACCAGAACCACCCTGGGTAAGTCTGTCAGGGTGGCGGGAAGGTTGGGATTTCCCAGAATCAGCATTTAATGGTCTTGCGCCAAAGTACCTGAGTGAACTTCTGGTTCTTTATGACCTGCCACGCCTACTTAGATCAAAAGGTGCAGGCTATCTGCTGGTACCTCGTATAGTGAAGGCTACATCAGGGGGCAGATCCTTTTCTTACAAAGCCCCAGTTATGGAATAGCCTTGCAAGTAATGTTCAGGACTCAGACACAGTCTCAGCATTTAAGTCTAGGCTGAAAACGTATCTGTTTAGTCAAGCCTTTGGTTAATTTTATTAGGTCTGGAGGGTCCTCAGGCATAGAGTGTTTTGGTAAGCTGGAATGTATGGATGCT